>NC_081416.1:110216969-110513621 GCF_949786415.1 Peromyscus eremicus
TAAGCTGGAAATTGAATCTGGTTCCTCTGAAAGAGCAGCCAACACTCTTAACCACTGAACCATCTCTCCAGCTTGAAACACTTTTAAAGCACTCTATTTCATCTGCATTGTGTCTATAACTAGGTAGAAGAGAAGGTAAGTCATTTAAAACGGGGCATTATATTTTGTGTTTACAATTTTTCTCTTAGTAACACTGACTATATATATATATATATATATATATATATATATATATATATATATATATATATATATTTACTAACATTTCCTGCCTTTGGGGTCCAGAGCTATCACTAATCTATAGGATTCTGATGAAATTAAATAACACATTAGATGATAAAAAGGCAGCAGGCAAACTCGATGGCAGTAACAAATGTTAAACCACTTACTACTGTGAGTTCAGCAGATACAGAATGTCACAGAAAGCCTTCTTCCCTCAAATAATACGGGATTTTTTTTTGAGCTTTTGAAGCACATATGTCCTGATTACAGAAGTTGTCACAACATACTCACATCCATGTACACAACAGTTGCAATGATTAGACACTGTGGTTTTTAAATGTGGGTTTTGCAGTTCTCTGGGGTGTATCTTGGTGTGTCTGGAAGCAACGTGACAGTGATGAAGTGTGATGGGTTTGGACTCTAACCCTTGGTAGTATAATTCCAACCCTACTATTGACCACCTTGATAACCTCAGCTAAACCATTTGTTCTCCTCCAATTTCCATGTTGGAAGTAGAGGTGATCCTATCCTCCTATAACGTTGTTGCAAAAATTCATGACGGTGGTAAATTCCTACCTTAAAACAAGAATAAAGGCTTGATTGACGTCAATAGCCTGAAAAAACAAAGACCTCAACTCAAGAGCAAATTAAACCCAAAGCGGACACAAGGAAAGGAATAATAAAGAGCAGCATAGAAAGATTAAGTTCAGAATATAAGCTTAGTAGAGAAAAGTCAGTAAAACAAAAATAGCTTCTCTGAAATGCTCAATAAAACTGAGAAGCTGTTACTAAGAAAAGAAGAGGAGAAGGAGGAGGTGAAGGAGGAGGAAGAAGAGGAGGAGAAGGAGGAAGGGAGGGCAGGTGAGAGAGACCGTAAATTAAAACAATCAGGAATGAAAGACAGGATAACATCAGAATACATCTAACAAATAAATACAAATAAAGCGATTATTAATGACCAAAGATGTCCCTCAAAGAAAAACCCTAAGCTAGGTAGATTCCCTGGTGCCAAAGAATCTTTGAGGGAGAATTTACATAAAATCTTCACAAGTTTTTCAAAAAGTAGAGAATATTTCCCAACTGATTTTTGAGACTGGCAAACCTTTTAGAAAAGCCAGGAAAAGATAACATGAAAAAAAAAAAACTTACCAATTATATATCTTATGCCTAGAAATGGTAGAATCTTCACCAAAATACTAGCCAACTAAGTCTGGTAACATGTAAGGAGAACCATACACCATGTGGTACAGGATTGATAACCAGAGTATATACAGAACGGCAATCCAAGTGTAAATGGGCAAAGAAATTGCATTAGCATTTCTTTAGAGAAGGGCTCCACATCATTTCCACTCACATTCTGCACCTGCCTGGACCCCATCCTAGAGGACTGAGACAGGGCCTAGTGCAGCACGAGAAGCATTTAGTAAGGTCAGCCTCAGGGTAACTATCAGCCCTATCACATGGCCTTCTTTAAAGCAGAAAACCTGCACTCTGAGGCCTGAAGGATCTACTCAGCCTCAGGGTCACTGCTGTTTGATTAGGCTCGTCTTTGACTTCTATATCTCCACACTGTTATTCTGTCCTAGAAGAGCAGAAATCTCTCATCCTCAGCACTTAGTATCCTTGTGGTATTTCTTCCTTTTATCCCATACAGAATATGCAAACTTAGATTTTAAAAAGTATGTGTGTGTGTTTTATGTCATTTTTACTTAAGGCATTTCCTCTCTTGGCCTCTGTGAGGCTAATGAAGAACATTATTTTTCTCCCTAAATACTCTGCGTGCGTTGTGTGCCACAGTGAAAAGAACCAGCTCCCTCCCTGTCTGATGCAAGAGCATGCACATTGCATGTCCTGTCATTAATTAGGCTTCTTGATTCACGGTAGCCATGTGGTGACAGTATTTCCCCTTTATGTTCAGCAGAGAAGCCTTGGTGGTTTGGGGAAGGAAAGGAACACCAAGCAGTTTGGCTACACTAGGATTAGTGAACTGGGTGACATGACAGGACAAAGGATTGACCCACGTTCCCAAATGGTCAAGTGTTCAGAATGGTATTGTATTTGTAGGATGAGGGATGCCAACCACATTTAACCCTTATTCTCCCCAAGCAAGAAATCTATTTTCCTGAGGTCAACAAAAGAATGATCATTGGAGTTACAAACCTGTTTGCAACTTGCAAGTATCTTTCTGATTCCTGGCTACAACATGGCAGGACATAGCTTTGTGCGTGCATTGAATGCATACAAGGCACTTTCCTAGGCAGTGTGTTTATTTCTGTTGTTCATGAGGAATGTGAGGCTGAGACATGTAGTTTGCTCATGGTCCAAGGTGGTGAGGTTGGGACATATGTGTGCATGTGTATATGTGTGAATGTGTGTGTATATGTGTGTGCATGAATATGTGTGTGTGCATGTATGTATACATACATATGTATATGTGTATGTGTGTGCATATGTGTGTATGTGTGTCTGTGTATGAGTGTGTGGGTAAGTGTGCGCATGCATTCAGGTCAGAGGACAATCCCTTGGGTGTTGCTGTTTAGATGCCATCCACTGTTTTCTCTTATCAGCCTGGAGCTCTCCACATAGGCTAGGCTGGCTTGCCAGCGAGTCCCAGAGATCCACCTGTCTTACCTTTCCAGTGCTAGGATTATGAGCTGTGCTCCAATGCTTGGCTTTTTATATGTGGGCTCTAGGGCTCAAACTCAGATCCTCATACTTTCTTGACAAACAGTGAGGTATCACCCCAGCCCTGGTACACATGTGTCTTAGCTCTAGTTCTCTTAAATCAATATTAAGTTACAGGGGACATTTAAGTATTCATATGCATCATGCAAAGTGGTAGACACTGTGTATACTATACCTCATTTAAACATCAGTCTTGTGAATAGATGTTTTCCCCTTTCCCGGGTGGAGTTTAGGCTCAGAGAAGTCAGGATATTTAATTCCTAGCTCCTGCATACAGGAGAGCTGAAAGCTGAACTCAGTTCTGTCTGGGACCAGCACTCCATCCTTACCGCACCGCTACTGTTTTTTGTCCAGTGCTGGTTGGCTATACCTAGGAGACTCTCCCTCTCCTTGAGGTCCCAGATGATGCAATTATTGACACCTGTTACAAGAGCGTCTCTCCAAAGCACCCCACTGTGTCGAGCACATCACCCTGAGTGCCCTTCAGGGCACAGCCCTCGTGGCGAGTTGATGCCCTAGTCATTGCCCATTAGCAATGAATGGGTCCCTGACCTCTGTCTGCTTCTATTTGGTTCTAAGTCACTGGATGGCTACCCTTGATTTCTCCTTTCCTAACCAAAAGGAATCTGCCCACCATCTTCTCTTCAGTCTCCCTTCTGGCTTTAATTAAGTCCTTGGTTAAACTCTCCTCAGCCAATCCCAGTAATATGGTTTCTAAGGCCCAGTGAAACATTGAAATGTTTCTTCCAGAAAAAAAAAAAAAAAAGATTAAGAATTCCAAAATGACAACTGCAAAACCTTACATTGAGCACAGGGCTCTCCTGATTGTGTGACCCTGTGTAACAACACAGGTCACATCCCCCTGGAACCCAGGCTGGTGTCTGGCATTCTTTGGGCTGAAATGTTGGAACGGCCATATTGTTACTGCTGATTTTGTTCTGTTTCGTGCAGCACCTCTCTGCTCTACCCTGAGCAGGCTAGCCTTCTCCGCAGCGCTGCTAGGACTGGGGCTCTGTCTGTTGACTCCTGCTCCTTTTGCACTCCTTTCTCCAATACCCCGGGCTGTAGCACACGGCTTCCCTCTCCCCTCCCCCATCAGTGCTTGCACTCTGACTCTCAGACATCTCACCCACTCAGTTCTCCAGTCAGAGACCTTGCAATGCACACGACTGAGTGTGTTTGGCAAAGCACTTGTTTATAACAATTTCTGGCATCCGCAGTGATTTTTGCTTTTTATTAAATATATATCTGCCTTCTTTAGTTGGCTTTTCAACTTGTCCTGGGCTTCTTGAGGGAAATTTCAGGATTTGTCTTGCCAAGTAATACCAGAAAACTTCATATTGATGTTATAAAAGCCAGCAGCGTCATCATAATCCACTTCCTTTGCTGGAGCAATTTTACGAAGCACACATGACAACACTGCTCAGTGCAGTGAGCCACACCCTCCTCCCCCCTCCTTTAATGTAATTGGTAACAGCAGAGCGAAGTATGCAAGTCACTTCCAAGTGGAAAAGAGGGACTCCAAAGCATTCCATTGTGAAATCCTGGAGCACGGACATGGGTTCACAGTGCTGATAACAGGGAAGAAATGAAGAAACATCAAGAGGAGAGGAGAAATTGTCCTAATGAGAAAGACAGCAGAAAGAAGTGCAAAGGGCCATAGGTCAAAACAGGTTACAGATTCTTGATATTTGGAGTCTCCTGAAAATACTAGTTAGTAACAGTAATAATTGGTTAGGCCTTTGTCATCAATTCACTAGCTATGTGTTTACCACATCGTCTCAACAATCTCATGAAAGTGGGTATCACTGTCCTCATTTTACAGACAAGGAACACAATGCTCAGAAGTGTGAAAAACCCAGGCCCAATCCTGTCTTATAAGTCAAAGCTCACATCTGTGTCTCCTCCCTTCAGAGGGCCTGTGGATCCCCTGTACCTGTGGCCACAGAGGATTGGATAAGTCCTGGCCTGGACATCTGTCATAGAGAGGCTCGCTCATTGGGTGGATACCAGACTAATTTATATGGAAAGGCTCTGAAATGTGACTTGAGCTGATTTGGGTTCTCTCCCATAGCTTATCTATCTGGAAACGTTGTGATCCATTAGCCTCAGAAGCCAAGCTAAAGGGTGAGGCAGACTGCATACAGGAGTGACCACTGAGGGAGTCATGTGTCAATGAAAATACGGAAGAATAAAGGTAGTGATACAGGAAGCTAGAATATAGAGAGATCAAGAGAAAATGAGTGAGAAATTAGAGACACACAGAGAATCATGACAGATGAAGACAGAGGGTGGGGTCAGTGACAGAGACACAGAGTTCAAGAGAATGGTGCGTAGAGCCAGCCACTGTAGCTCCTAACAGGATCCTGGATATACTGTGGCACACACACTTGGGTGATATCTTTGTTACCTCACAATAAGCCTTTCCACTCAGAAGTGATCGGGCCTCATGCAATCCCTTAAATTTTAACCATCAAATGCCAAATTCAGCTTGCCTCCTGATCATGTGACACTCCTCCACTTGTAACAATGTCAGCATCTCCTGTGTGTTGTGAAGATAACCGACAAGCCACCATACGCATTCTAAGACCTGAATTTCAATGACATTTTGTTGGACTGAAGTTTAGAGAAGGGGACCTTGGACACCTTCTCATACTTGAGCTTTGTTGTCATATCTGTTCTGACTGCACATGTCAAAAAAAAAAACAAAAAACAAAAAACAAAAACAACCTCCTAAAAGTGCATACTGCATGTGTGGAAGGAACTAAAGAACAGAAAGGCTATGGCAGCAAAATTGCCTTCTAAATATTTATATTTATCCCCACAGACCTGGGCTTCTCTCCACCTTGGTCAGAGAAGCTCCTTTCTGAAGTAGACAGCAATCAATGTAAAGACTCATAACTGGTCAGTGTGCTGAACAGAGACCGAGCACCATGCCGAAGCTCAGAGAACGTCACAGAAGAGAAGGTAGAAATACTGTAAGAGGAATGATGGGGACAAGTGCTGTGAAATGTTGTCTGGACATGCCAGGTCTAATTGCACTCATAAACTCATACCAGCTGTGCCTCCCTGCACAAGACCCGTACAAGATCGAGCCAGCCAAAATTCCCATAGAGATACAGGAGAAGATCTCCAGTCTCACCCTTTACTGAGGGTGTTGGCAGTTGATAGCTACCTAGAATGGGGGAATCATTCTTCTTGGAGGATATGACCACTGGCAGGTAGCCCATACTCCAGTGGGTGCCCCTGACTCATGCACATATGGACAGCACTAATTGAACTCAGTGCACTGGATTTTAAAAACATGAAGTCATGTTCAAGAGATGTTGGGAAGGGTATGGGGAAAGTTAGAGGGGAGGAATGAGGAATAGGGGGTGTATATAATTGTATTCCATCTAGACATATATGAAAGTCTCAAAGGATAAAAGACAAATAAAAAATAAGAAAATGATGGCAAGAAACTAACTGAAGGTTTGAAAAGACAGGCAGGGATCTCACATCTGAGAGAAGATGGTGTGGAATATTCCTTTATGGGTTTGTGTGTGTGTGTGTGTGTGTGTGTGTGTGTGAGAGAGAGAGAGAGAGAGAGAGAGAGAGAGAGAGAGAGAGAGAGAGAGAGAGAGCAGATGGCCCAAAGAAAAATCTGTTTACAAGAAGACTTGTCCCACAGTCCCAAGAACTTGTGGGTAATGGTGTGAACAGCAGAGGAGCAAGGGTGTGGACTCTGCTGAATTAGCAGATTCTAATGCATGTATCACAGCAGGCTGGGCTGGTAGGCTTTATTTAGGTAAAACTCCCATTGAGCTCTGGCTTCCAGCACTCTGTATTATTCAGAGCTTCAGAATGTTGGCCTGCAGTTCCATGAGTCATGCTGATGAAATTCCAAGAGTCGAGGACATTCTTAAAATTAGCTTGGAGACAACAACTGGCTCTGCCTCTGCCCTGGCGGCACCTTTTTGAGGTTATTTCAGTTTGACTCTCCTTCATGGAGACCTAGAATGGCCGAGTTCGGCTTGTCCTCTGGCCAGCGGACCCCCAGACTTGGCCCAATCTCGAGCCTCTCTGAACTTGCAGGGAAGCAATAAAAGACAGGGACACTCACCCTCAGGCCTGCCTCTTCTACAGTTCTCCTTGTGATTCCAAGAGAAAATGGAACGCTCTCAGCAGCCCTGAGGCTAGGAGCTCACTGGGCTGGGTTGACCACTAGACAAAGATTGAGTGTGACCAACTTAGTTCTCTCACTGCCCAGGCAGGCCCACTCTGTGCCTTTGACCAAGTCTCCTCTGGGGCAGGAAATCAAAGCTGACACGGACTTTGCAGTCAGAACATTTCCATCAGGATGAGATTTTTATGTAGATGAACAATTTCCCCACTGTTCTCTGTATAACAGAGGAGTCTGTTAAAATCTGCAGCTACAGTTCGGTATCCTTTTTTTTTTATTTGCCCTGATGGAGAACTTGTCTTCAGTGTCTCCATTTCTTCTCCATAGCGACATGCTGTGCCTTGGGTATGTATAACTGAGATTCCCTTGAACAAATCTGAATGAGTTACCCAGGACCTAGGTAGCTTGCCTGAAGCTTTAAGTGAGACTGTGAGTGCCCAGGCAGTAAGATACAAGATGCCCCAAAGGATTGAAATACCCCTGTGCCTTCCCATCATTATGGCTATATTCATTGTCATTCCTTGAACACGATTCTATCACATGCAAACCAAATGCCTCACCATGCTGGGTACAGAGAATATTAATATGATTATTAGGTACTGACACTGAGAATTCAGATTTTTATATGAGAATACTGATAAAAATTTATATGTACTATTAGAATCAAACACAAAGTATGAGTTACAGAAAGAAGGCGTGGAAATGCAGGGATGTGGCCAGGCTCCAGGGTAAAGGTGAAAGTATTCATTAGTAATTAGGAAAACAAAGCAAAATCTATCCTGGCTTCGGTAAATGGTGTGCTGAAAAGTGCAACTTACATAATGGCAGAAACGCAATTTATTATTGACTCTTCCTGCGCCCCACTCTCTCATCCTGCTATTTCAGACCCGTTGTGATTATATCCATGGGTGACCAGAGGGTAAGGGGATTGAACAGTTTTTGACTTAATCTTAGCCGTTGGCTAAAGAAAGCATCCCAGAGAGGCCCAGAGCAGGCCTCTTCTCTTGGGGCCATGCCTAGGGTACCTCCAACATCCCTTTTTAGGACTTCTGTCTCATAGTTCCCTTGACCCTGACAGATGTGTTCCTATTCCTGGTGCCACTTGTAGCACTGAGAAGCCGAGTATCTCCAGTCTTCCTGTCAGAATCCCCCCACTCCTTCAGCAGGCACATGCAGACAAGATCTAAGATAACCCTGTCACATAATGGTTCCTCTCTGGCATTCTGTCCTTCTAGTGCATGGGAAATGGCTGCATCCTTGACAGTGAAAAAAAAATTCTAGGTGTGCAGTCCAAACCCACCCAGCACAGTCCCCTGGCTCTTTCACCTTCTCACTATCCCTTAGGAGCATAGCCAGAACCCGATCCTGGTCTACTTTCACAAGCGTGCTTCAGGCTTCTCTGCGCTCCACCTATAAGGAGTGTCTCGGTACCATCATCTCTCCCCTCTAGAGAGAGCAGTAACAGCTCCAGTCCTTGTTTTCTATTCTTGATCTGGCTGAAGCCAAGACTGAAGATACACAGGCCCCCTTCCAGCATCTCAGGGTATGCTTTTATATCTATTTTTGAATCAATATTTATTATACTAGAGTCTGAGATAAACCAGGGACAAAAAAGAATCTCATTTCAAACATCTTAGTGTTCACTACTGTGGTAGGACCTCAGATTGAGAACAGGGTGTCCCAAGAGATGGCGAAATGGACTATGTCCTGTGAATGAGCCGAAACTGGGGATGCCTTAAAAACCAAACCATTCTCTAGATCCAGTCTACAGTACTCTGTAAGTAAGCCTCTGAACTTACTGCTCACATTCCAGGTGAAATTTTTTTTCTTTTCTTTTTTTATCTCAGAGTTTACTGTACTGTGATCAACACTTGAGCTAGGAATGCAAAGTTGTATCCATTTTCTCAGTATTGTTGAGAGAAGACAGGTTCACAGAGGATCCATGTTTCTTCACATAGAATTTTTTTTCATCTACATACAAGATGGTATTCCCCTGACCCAGAGACTATACACACACTGGATTCATGCTGTGTCACAAGAAGCATTGAGGATGGTCGCGAGTCTATTGCAGTTTGGTTTTTCATAATTCAAAGGAGAGAAGCATAACTCAGGATTCCTGGCCCTCCAGCACATCATTGGTCTTTTGTCACCCCCATATAAAGCCATGCCCAGGGTCCCAGCAGTCCAGCTCTGAGCCCTGCGTGGGATGCAAAATCTGAGTCACATGGTGGTGACTCACTAGCTTGAGACTACACAGTGAGTCAGACAAGAAAGACCCGGGGACACTCTTTTAAAAATCTAAGTTGTCCTGACTGTCTCTTAGAGACCCACCCTTGAAGTAGAGAAGGCTCTATGGTAAATGGGTGGGAAGACTTGTCAAGACACCCATCCCTCAGCCTGGAATAATGACATGCATTTGAAATCTTAGAGCTTTTTGCAATAGATTCTAATGTTGCTTTGCAATCCTAGGCCCTGTTTACTGATAACAAATTCGTTATTCCCTTACATCCACTGGTGGCCCCTGCTGACTGAGTCCTGTTCATTACTATTCACCAGGGGCTCAGGCTTCAGTACTTATGAAACCCCAAGCACAGTCAGTCTCAGGGTACAGCAGAGGTAACACAGAAAGGACAGGACACAGACTTGGTTAACACCGTTCCATTTGATGAGGTCTTGAGAAAATAGTTTACACCATTAAAAAAAATAAAAATAGAAATAACAGTGCACTTAAAAGATTGCATAGAAGATCAGCGAGGTACTATTTGTAAATAATACGGGATGGAGGATGTGTTTTTATCATCGAACACATATATTATTCTTTAAAGACTTGCATGACGCCTGGAGAGAGAGCATTCACCTACTAGAGACAGGCTGAGGACCCTGTGCTTCCATCCGTTACAGCCTGACTGAAGAGGCTTTTCTGGCTTTGTCTCCTTCTGGGCATGAAAAAGATGAGGCAGGAGGTAGCAGATGCTCTATTGATAATGTATTTTATGATCTTGGTCCAATCACATCTGCCTCCTGAGCTTGAGTTTCCTTATCGATGTGCTGAGTGGGCTGATGTGCGCTCTACATCTCAGTGTGCAGATGAGCAGTGTGGGGCATGAACTCGGACTTCAGATCCTGGGGCTCCTCTGTCAGGGAGAGAGCCCTAGCTCTGGGTGCATTTTACAACCTTCCCTGAAATGCAAGGTGAAAGTTTGGCAAACTTCATGAATATGAGCATGTATTTTACGGCAACTAGTTTTAAGGCACTTTCACATGAGTGAGATGCGTTTTATGAGTGTAGTAAAATTTTGAAATGTATTGATTTTCTATCACATTTATAGTTTCATATTCTATCAGCTTTATAATACACAGTACTAAACACTACAAGCATGGCCATGCTCTATTAATTTCAGAACAGTATGTAAGTTTGAGAAATGGTGTTATGTATAGGTAGGAAGCCATGCGATTTATTAATAATCTAGACAGTATTTGACATTCTTTGCATTAACGTATTATAATTCATTGCTCCTGGGCATGTAGCTTAGAAGTTCTCTGTAAATTCCTACCTCATGACTAATAATTTATCATCATTCTAATTGGAGACCTTTTGGCCAGTTGGCTAGACACTGGGCCCTTTGCTTATACTTTAAATCTTAAAAGGAATCTTGGTTGTGCAAGAACCATGGCTTCAGGAAATCCTGGCCCTGCTTCTGCTCCCCAAAGGGACACTGCATCCACTGGTTTGTGAGAAGGCTGGAAGAGTCTATCAGGAGGGAGAAGAAAGACTGAAGCCTGTTTACTAGGAGAGTTTAAATATAATATACACAGGTTGTCAGTTAAGAAGCAACTTAGTGAAAAGGAACTACGTATTCTTTTATGACTGAATCACGCACCAGAGGAAAAGGATCCGGCCAGCTGCCAGGCACACATAGGTCAGGGCCACAGGGCAGGTCACATGTCCAGGTCTACTTCATTAGGGCCACAGGCTGTGCCAGCTGTAATACACAGCTAGAAGGGGAACATGTGTGTGAACTTAAATAGGTTTAAAATAAAACATACCAACCCTATGAGGCTGAAAACTGTGGGCCTCTGTGTGGCTGAGGGTGGTGTGCAGGAGCTCACTCTCTGTCCGTTGGCGTATGGAATCATCCAGCCTTCAGCAGCAGCTACAATGTCTGGGAAGAAATCAGCCATCCTGATTCTTGGGTGTGGGGTGTGGGTAAGCATTCCTGAGGCTTCTCATAAATAACTGGCATGGAGCTCTACGGGACTTGTTCTCCTACCTTCCAGTCAGTCCAGGTTCTGTACCATAGAGAGAGGTTTGGGCTCTCCATGTTAACATGATTGCCTTTGCAATGCCTGTGATGTTCAGAGAGCAGAACCTAAGTCAGAGAACAAAGATGACCAGACAGCTAATCATCGGACACTGTCTGGGGGTTTGGGCTTCTTTGGGTTCACAGTTGTTTACTCTGGTGGTAAATGACCTGAAAACAAGCACCTGGTTCTCTTCACAGACAATTGAGCACTCAACTGCCATCTCTATATCGTTCAATCTCATCTTAGGGCAGTGGAGTATATCACTGGGAATCTTCCTTCCACAGAGTCCCTGCCCTCTACAGATGTCGTCTTGTTTCCTGGGTGACAGCTGATGTTTATCTATAGAATTGGAGGAAAGACCTGGGATTGACTCCAGGGAATTCCCTTCAGGGAATTCCTCCATGCTCAGAGGCATTCTTTTGTGACTCTGCCAAGCAGGCTGTGGAGAGGGCAGCTGCAAAGTGGGCAGCATGGCTGCAGTGTGTCCTCAAACTCCTGCCTCAAGGGTGTCACAGTAGCAGTGCAGAGCTGGAAGGATGCACATTATGGAACATGAACGATGGGTTTGAATCCTAACTCTGTATCTGACCAGCTATGCGGCCCTACACAAAGCATTTCACCTCTTGGAGCTTCGCTTTTCTCACGTGTAAAGTAAACCTGAGAAACCTGCATCCTGGGGTTGTTGAAGGATTAGTGCTAGGGTATGTAACGTGCCTGGTGCCTGGAAGTCATTGCTCTGCTACAGGATGGGAAGTGGATTTCAAAGCCTGCTTCACAGATCTGTCCATACCCCCCCCCCCCCATCCTAGCCTGCCAGGCACTGTCTTGGTCACTTGATTATAAAGATGATCAAAACACTTTGGCTCCTGCTACCACCATGTCAAGAGCTCAGCCCAGGGACCACCTAGTTTCGTTCTCAGCGGCACAGACCATGTGGATTTCTTACTGCCTCTGTGCAGAGGCCCATTCTGGATGCTCACACTCAGATGATGATGGGAACACAAGGAGCCGGAAATCTGTCAGTGGGAATGTGAAAATGCAGTGTTGGCTGAATAGCTCTGGCAAATATTCTCAGAACATTCCTCCACTGCTCTTAGGGTGAAGAGGAAGAACATTCACCCCAGATTGTGGGGTGGGGAAATCTGCTCTTCATTAGGGGGGTATTGTGTGCAGTGGGATCAGCCCTTCAGAGAGGCACAGCGTTCACAGCCTGGGTGCTAACGAGCTGAGGCCAGCTCTTCCCAGCATTCAGAACCAGGTTCCAGAGCTCAATTTTTAGATTTTTTTCTGGCCTTCTCTTTTAATGAAAAGCATGTTTCCTATTCCAGTATTTATCTGTAAGCAGAAGAGGAACAATCCCCTGCATCAGGAACACAACTTACTGAAACTTCATTCACTAGCTATTAAGCTGAGAAACCTAGGAACCCTAATGGGCATGTCTAGCCAGTCTTTTCTGCAAGCGCCTGACCATTACTCCTTTTCTTTTGCTTCATTATTCACATAGAAGATCTATTGCATAAGTCAAGAACATGTCACTCACTGACACTCAGGGTAAGACAATAAAAGCATCTCTAAGAATTTAAAACAGTGAAAACACGATACCAGGAAAATGACCAAAGAAAAGATGGAAGATAAACGAAACCAAACAGTGATGAAACATCTCAAAATTAATCTCAGCAAGAGGCTCCAGGCACCTGCGGCTCAGAGGAGAAAGAGAGGAGGTGCTCTTCCCAACTGAGGTGCTAGGCTCACTGGCTGAAACCAGACTGTGGGCGACATGGCTGTAGGCATCAAGACCCACAGAGGAGAAGTGGCACCTGCCAGGTGCAGGAAACGAAAGGAGCACTCCTTTACTTCCTTCCTCCCATCCTACACTCGCCTCCAGCACTTCCCACTGACCAGCCCAGACAGAAACCACGGGACACAGGAAATGCAGCTGTAGCCCCTGGTATGTAGGATAAAGCAAGAGAACATGGGGCTATTTCTAAGGCAAGCCCATTCACATTCGGTTACTTGTCTACCCACGATCACATTCTCAAATAGAATATACTATGTTGTCAAACACTAGGCGAAGCCAGGGGAACCCTGCAGAAGAGGGAGAGGAAGGATTGTAGGAGCAAACCAGGTCCAGGACATCATGAAAACACAGCGACAGAATCCATTAAGCAGGGCTCCTAGAGGCTCACAAAGACAGAAGTGACAAACACAGACCCTGTATAAATCTGAGCTAGGTCCTCTGCAAATATGTTATGGTTGTGTAGTTTGGTGTTCTTGTGGGACTCCCAACAATGGGAGTCAGGGGGTGTCTGACTCTTTTGCCTACTTTTGGGACCCTTTTCCTCCACTGGGTTGCCACATCCAGCCGTGATATGAGTGTTTATGCCCAGTCTTATTGAATCTTCTTATGCCATGTTCAGTTGATATCACCGGAGGCCTGCTCTTTTTTTTTTTTTTTTTTTTTTTTTTTAAGGGTGATGGATGGAGCTTAAGTTGTCCTGCCTGGCCCACAGTCAGGTCAAATCTCTTTCACCTGCCAGTCCCACAGCCGTTCAGACCCGACCAAGTAAACACAGAGACTTATATTGGTTACAAACTGTATGGCCGTGGCAGGCTTCTTGCTAACTGTTCTTACAGCTTAAATTAATCCATTTCCATGAATCTATACCTTGCCACATGGCTCGTGGCTTACCGGTATCTTCCCATGCTGTTTGTCATCATGGCGGCTGGCAGTGTCTCTCTGACTCAGCCTTCCACTTCCCAGCTTTATTCTCCTCCTTGTCCCGCCTACACTTCCTGCCTAGCCAATGGCCAATCAGTGCTTTATTTATTTACTAATCAGCAACACATTTGCCATACATCCCACAGCAGATGGAGAAGGAGTGGATCTGGGTGAGAGAGAAAGTAGCAGGAGGGACTGGGATGAGTGGAGGTAGGGGAAACTGTGGTAGGGATGTAATGTATGAGAGAATAATAATTATATACGCATATAGTCTTTTTTAAAATTAAGAGACTGGGCTTTGGAAGACAGCAATATATATATATATATACATATATATACATATATATATATATATATATATCTCACAATTTGATATCCTTCCTAATCTAAACTCTGCCTGAGTTTTAAACACTCAACCCTCCTCCCCACCTTTTGACAGGAAAGCTGGGAAGCTTTAAGTTAAGGAAGATCAATCTTGGAATCATATCAAAGGGTTTTAATTTGACTTTTGAAAGCCACAATTAATGAGAAGCATATTTGATGCAAAGAGCCAATAGCTAAACAGTACAAGCCTTTGGGCTACTGGAGCTTAATGGCCAATCGTCTTTGGAAAATAAGCAAGGATCCCATCAGGGAACATGCTATAGCTTGGCAACATGGACAGGGTACCACGAGGTCAGCTCTGAGTCTGATAAAGACGCCTGCAGTCCTGGAGAGATGTGTAACATGAACTGCTACTTTCTCTCTCACCCAGATCCACTCCTTCTCCATCACCCTTCAAAAAAAAAAACAAAAACAAAAACAAAAAAAAAAAACCTGGAGCCATGTATTGGGATAAAAACCTGAGAGATCAGAGGAATAGAAAAAGCCACAGCCAACGTCAGACAGATGCCTCAGTCTCCAAAGAGCCCTACTTCCTGTCTACCCATGCCTATATGCCTTTCTGTTCTGCCATCTCATTTCCTCTCTCCGCCCAGCTACATCACTTCCTGTCTGTCTGTACAGACCTCCAGACCTTTATGGTTAACTGGTGTTAGAATTTAAGGTGTACGCCACCATGCCTGACTCTGTTCCCAGTGTGGCCTTGAACTCACAGAGATCTGGATGGTTCTCTGCCTCCTGAATGCTAGGATTAAAAGCTTGTGCTACCATTGCCTGACTTCTATGTTTAATATAGTGGCTGGCTTTTTCCTCTGATCCTCAGATAAGCTTTATTGGGATACACAGATAAAATATCACCACAGAGATGTGAAAACTTTTCCAGTGGTCCTATCTGGCAACACTGCTCTGAAGTTCTTCCAAATATATCAGTGACCATGCAGCCACCAGAAGCCCCTGCCTCTGGCAAGTCTTCTGTGACCCCCAGGTCAGGTTATTTGCAGTCTCCCTTCATCATTCCAACAGAATTCTGTGCTGTATTTATCATGGACTTCATGTTCTTACTTGTCTGCCCCAGCTCCATGAGGGTAAGGCTGTAGCTAGAGTTTTCCTGCCTGGCCCACAGTCAGGACAAATCTCTCTCACCTGCCAGTCCCACAGCCATCAGACCCAACCAAGTAAACACAGAGACTTATATTGGTTACAAACTGTATGGCCGTACCAGGCTTCTTGCTAACTGTTCTTACATCTTAAATTAATCCATTTCTATATATCTATACCTTGCCATGTGGCTCGTGGCTTACCGGCATCTTCACATGCTGTTTGTCATCATGGCGGCTGGCAGCGTCTCTGACTCAGCCTTCTACTTCCCAGCTTTATTCTCCTCCTTGTCCCACCTTTACTTCCTGCCTGGCCACTGGCCAATCAGTGATTTATTTATTGACCAATCAGCAACACACTTGACACACAGACCATCCCACAGCACAGAAGCCCCTGCCTCTGGCAAGTCTTCTGTGACTCCCAGGTGAGGTTATCTGCAGTCTCCCTTCATCATTCCAATAGAATTCTGTGCTGTATTTATCATGGACTTCATGTTCTTACTTGTCTGCCCCAGCTCCATGAGGGTAAGGCCTCATGCGTACTCTCTCTGTGGACACATCATAGGATACATGGAAGATGCTACCATGGGAATTTGAGGAATGAGAGAGGGGAAGGGTCAGAGAGGAAACCAGGATATTCTTAACTGCATAGTGCAGTGGAAAGAATGTGCAGTCAGGAATCTACTGGACTTAGAATTGTACTCAGTGTCCTTCTCACATGATATGTAAACCCAGACAATCGCCTGAAACCCAAGCTTCCGGTTTCTGCTTGATTAACCTGGAATCAATTCACTTCCTGGAAGTGAATTGTGCTTCTGAAAGAAACAGCATTGCTTAGCAATTAGCATTTTCTTTCTCCTGTTGAGAGGAAACCACCCTAAAATGTAGGAGATAATCATCAACATTAAGTATTATGATCAATATACCATGATTTTGAAGTAAGGTGATAGTATGAATTAAAATTCAGTATATGAGTAGAAGTCATTTTAGGTAACTTAAGATAGAAGGAATTAAACACAAATAAACAGAAGAAAAAAGCTGTTAAAAAATCTGGAAGAGTGAATGTTAAGGGCCATCACCATTACTGAGTCCAAGGGATTCATTTCCCTGTAACTGTCAGACCCTGTCAGGAAGCTGCTACTGCTGCAGCCATTGCATTTCCAAATACTACCTCAAAACTTTAAGCCTCAATAGTATTGAGTGTTCTTTCTGTCTCTAAAGTCTTCATCTATAATAGATGATGTAGCAATAGTAACTACAATATAGAATGCTACCCACAAAGTCAGCACTTGCTAGAACCTACATCTCGCTGCGGCTATGGTCAAACAACTTCCAAAGATATTATCATATTAGTCTTCATCTAAAGCTATTGACTTACATGGTAGCTATTGCTAGTATCCCCGTTTTACAAATGAGGAAACTGAGTCTTAGAAAAGTTGTATAATTTCTTAAATATTAGTGAAGTCAGTAGAGTTCGTGAGGTTCTTTTGATTAATAAGGGGAACTGTCTGCTCTGTCCCTAAATGACCAGAATTATTTTGTTCATCATATTAACAGAAATACTAATCTCTTAAAATTATGTGTAGCTGGGTGGTAGTGGTTCACACCTTTAATCCCAGAACTCAGGAGGCAGAGGCAGGCAGAGCTCTTGAGTTCGAGGTCAGTCTGGTCTACAGAGCTAGTTCCAGGACAGTTAAAGCTACACAGAGAAACCCTGTCTTAAAAAACCAAAAATAAATAAATAAATAAATAAATAAATAAATAAATAAATAAAATTTAAAATTTTTTTAAAAATGTGGGACTTTATGTTTTAATGAAATCTTTCTCATTGGAGCTTCTCAAGAGAATAATGTAGTTTATTCTTGCAGCCTTTGAGAGTATCAACTGTACCGCAGAAGAGGAGAAAGAAAATTAGATGTATGAAATTCACAAGCATATATTGGAAGCTATAACATGTATATTAATGTATACACAAGACACAGAAGGACTAAAAGATAGTATTCATGAAGTAGTTGTACACTGGATTTAAATGATATATAAAATACGTGAGATATGAGACCCTGAATCATTTAGACGCATTAACTGTCTAAACCATGAATAAGCATCATTCATGAAGCCTGATTCAACCATAAATCAATGACATCCTTGCTGACTCCATGTCCTCTGCACAGTAAATATAAATGAAGGCCCTGGCTGCCCTGTGGGAGAACTGACAAGCTATAGCTGTTTCCTTAGCTATTGTTCAGATGTACTTCTTTCCAGGCTTACCAACAGAGAAAGCACATGCTCTTGGCCACCCTCTTTCCCTCTATGTGGTCCCTCTGTTTCAACTTTAACTCTGGTCCCATAACTAAACCATAAGCGAGGAAGGCCAACACGCAGATGTTGTGTTGGCACTAATGTAGAATGACTGTTCCTATTTTACCACACCTTGGCTTAAAGTGCTAGTATACCCCTTATCTTTCCACCTTTCATCTCACTAAACCTTTTCAAAGTCCTTGTTGTTGTTTTTTTTTTAAATGGTACTGGTCCAACCCAAACCTTGTGCAAACCAAGCAAGTACTCTAAAACTGAGTCTCACTGTACTTCCAGCCTCTCCATATACTTTAAATTGATTTAACAATCCATTTGAGTCAGGCACTGTGGTGTGCATCTGTAATTCCCACAGTGAGAGGTAGAGGCAGGATGATCAGACGCTCCAGGCCATCCTTGGCTAAGTAGCCAGGATTTGAGGCCAGCCTAGATTATATAAAATAGTAATAATAATCCACATGCCTTGAACATTTTAATTTGGATAGTGAAGTTTTGTTGTTATTGTTTTATGGATTTTGGTAGGAATTACTAATTGTTTGCTAGTGACTTTGGTGGCTCCCTTTGTATCAAAGTAATTTTACACTTGACAAATAAAAACAGGTAGATATATTGAGCTCATCTTTACAGAGAAGGACATTTAAATATGTAAACGGCACCCACCTTGCCCCAAGACACACAGCTCTTAAGTGAAATAACTAAGACTCACACAATTTCTCCTACTCAAAGCCTTGTTGTTTTTTTCCCTCAACAAGATCGTTATGGAAAAATATATCAGTGAGTATTACACAAAGCTAAGTTTATTGTGGGGCTCTGAAGACAGGTTACAAAGAAGCATCCAAGGACGCTCTGAGCAGCCGTTCCTCAGACAAAGACTTTGTTTTGATGGGACCACAGCCACTTGGCATGCCCATGCTGGGCACATCATCGGTCAGATGGCAGCCACCCTCATCTGTTCCTCGTCAGTTCTGCAAACACTTGCTCCTATGGACAAGGCTCCCCACTAGCAGATAAACTGAAGCTCAGGTGGTGAGGAGCTAAGTCCAGGAAAGGGGGACATCTGAGCTGAAAAAGCCTCGGTTGTCTTTACACCTTCCCAGTGTGGAACTCCCTGCCAGACATCAGCCTCAGAGTCCAGCCCAAGTGTTTGCTCTGGCTCTTTCAGCTGCTCACTCTTGGATCAACTCTAGATTGGTTTAGTCTGCAGATTGCTTTCTCCAAATTAATGATTAACTCACCTAAGCACTTTCTAGTCTCTCTCCCATTCTCTTCCATCCTAGCTTTGAAACCACAAGCAAATAAAAACTTCTATCTGGAAAGCTTCTTAGGCTGTAGGCACAAGGTCATTGGAGAGAAGGCAGGTTCTCCAGGAAGGGGAAAACTGCAAGTCTCATTACATGTGTGTCCCTTTAATTGGTCTCTGAAGAGGCAATGGGTAAGACTCAAGGGAGTCTTCCAAATAACTTTCAGAACTGTTTAATACTTCTGCCTGCAGGTTTTGACTGGTTTTGCCCTTGTTTCCATTTCTTCCATCTAGACTACGTTCTTTGACTTTTCACCACGTCACCAGGCAAGAACAACATCACAATGACCATCACCACAACTCGTGTTTATGAATTTCTCATCAGATTAACACGGAAACTAAGCACAAAGCAATCCCTGTATTCGTCTTTTCTAATATTGTGTTGTTGTTTTCTGTATGGGTGTTTGTGTGTGGACAGATACTAATAGAGCCAACAAATCCAAATTCTCGATGCAGGAACAGCACAGTGCTCTAACACATGTATAATGGAATGGCGAATAATTTGTACTTGGCTTCTCCTTATTACCCTGTATTGTTCAAATTCTTCTGATCACCTTTCAATTATAAACTATCATATTTATATTTTGAAGAGAAATAGAGATGTTTGACGAGTTCTTTATTCTTAGCAAGGATCCTTTTCCATTATAATCTTAGTTGAGCTTCCTCACATCTCCTGGAAGTTGGTTCTATATTTTTATTCTTTCTATCAATCGCTCAGTGAGACTGTTGTATACAGCTTAGATTGACTGCTAATGATTGACAATACGGAGATGTGGTGTGTGCATATGTGTTAGGGGTATACTTGTTAGTATGGATTTGTGCATGTGTGCATGCAGGTAGAGGTCCAATGTGGACAGTGAGATTTCTTTCCTCAATTTCACTTCACTTTTATTCTTAGAGACAGGCTCTCTCAGTGAACTTGAAGCTCATTGGTTCCCTTGGCTGGCCAATGAGCTTCAGGGATCTGCCTGTCTCTACTCTTCCAGCACTGGGATCATAAGATGAACCACATTACTGCCTTTTCATGTGGATGCTGGGTCATCACGCTGAAGCAGCAGGCACTTTCCCAACTGAGCTATCTGCAGAGCTTCTGGACACTTTCCCCCCTTCATTTATTTATTGTGTATGTTTGCATTTTTTTTTAAATCAAAGCACTGCTTTGCACTGTGTCAAGGCTGCTTTCAACAGTGTGCTTCAGTTTCAGTCAGTAATTACTGTTTACATGACAGTGCTACAGAAGGAACAAGAATGAAAGCATTTTCCTCCAGGAACTCCTGATCCGCAGCAGAGTTCTCGCCATCGGGTGCTCATTAGTCTCACTGAAGATGGGTCTTTAAACTCCTGCCGCCTGGGCCAAATTTCAGATGTTCTTTAACACTCTCCAGACCATTCACTGAGAAGCTAGGAAAATACCAGCTGATCTTCCGAGGAGATGGCCCATCTACAAAGCATGCTCAGTTATAACAGCTCATTGCCTGGCTTCCAGGAATCACTTCGTGGCATTTCACGGCTCTTTGTCACATGGATCCCTTCGCATGGATATCATCAGAGTTTAAGACCATAAACAGCTTTCAGAATCTATCCTTGAGATGATCTGGATGTAATCTATCTTATGGTTGCATATGTGGTTGGAATGGTAGTATGGCAATTAGAATTCTAGAAGCAGTGCTCTAAAGAGCTGAGTTTAGCCCTGCCTCAGGCTGTAAGAAACCATGGTTTGTGACAAGCTGCTTCTCATTTCTTATTTGTTTTTACCTCTGTAAAATAAGAGTCTAATTAAATACCTAAAAGTCCCTCCAGATTCTAATCCTTTAATTCAACAGAGAAAACAACTGTAAATGACTTTTTAAAAAAAGAAGAAAAGAAAAAAAGTGGGTAGTTTGTGACAGATGATGGATTAAAAGCATTCCAGAATGTGGTGGCCTACAAGAGTCATGGCTATGTAACAGGCCCTGAGACCTTAGCATAACTGACACCATGTTAGAGGCACCATTCTGACCTTAAAACCCAGCAGGTAGACCCCAACAACTGCTGAAACAGGAACTTTAGACCTAGTCCGTGGTTCCAGGATCCAGGAAAGTCTCTAAATGTACTCACCTTGCTGTTTGGCATCTTACAGTGTCTCACTAACTGCTCTTGCTAACCGAAGTGTGGCAACCAGGATGTGGGTTTTGTACACAAAAGGCAAGGGACAGTGAAGCTCAGGGCTGCATGATTTGGCCAAGTTCACTGTGCAGTCATTGGCTGGTAATATAGACTTTCTATTCAGCTTTAAGAGTATCCACATGCATTGTCTGGTGGAATTACAATGGTTACACTGGTTATTTTTTTCTGACTGTGGAATGACTAGAGCTTTGGCTTGTCTCATCTGGGCTCATGGGGTAGCTGCAGGCAGGACTTAGCTGAATTTAGGACATCCAAGATGGTTTTCCTCAAGTGGCAGGTGTTGAGTAGAGAGCCTCAGTCCTGTTGCCTGTGACCTGCCAGGAGGACAAACTGTACTTATGAATGATGTCATGGTCTCAGCATCTTTAGAGAATGAGTATAAAAGCTGATGAAAAGGTCTAGGCTCCCAAGCTTGTACTATGTCACTTTGGTTGTATTCTATTAGCCAAAGGGAGTCACAGAAGCATCTCAACTTCAAAAAGTGGAGAAATTTACTCTATGTCTTGATGACGTCAGCAATGACACTTTGCAAGTAGTCATGGGCACCGGGAAGCATGATTCATGGCTGGTCATTATTACTTTGCACCTCCATATTATTTTTGTCTGGAGAGGCTATTAATCTATCAGTAAAGAGTACAGTCTCTGGATTCTATTGGCTTCAAATGCTACCACTGACATTTACCAGCCCTATGGCATTTGGGCAAAGAACTGAAATCATTCTGTGACTGTTTTCCAACAGGTAATTTAAGGAGGATAATAATGTGGATGCAATAATTAAATGTGGTCATGTCTGCCAAGGTCTAACCAACTTTGAATGTGACCTAAAACTCTCTGCTGTCACCACCCAACTGGCTTTCCTGAAGGAGGTGAAAAAGCTGCTTCATTTCTCAACTAAAGACATCATCAACCTGTCTCTCCCTTCTTCCCAACATCAACGGCAGCTAACTAACTATCATCTCTTAAAGGTTTTGATATGGAGATTCTTACACATCCTGTTGTAAACATTAGGCATCAAAATTCTACTGTTTTGGCTATTATTAAACACCCACATACACACACACAATCTATCAGCAATAGGCTCAGTTTCGGACACTGATCTCAAGATGAAGAATGTGCCCTATGGCTTCAGTGGGAGTAGTGGGTGTCTGGCGTAAGTGGCTCCTAGTGTTGCATGGCAGGACTTGGTAGGTCTGAGTGTGGTTCTAGTTGAGTGCATCCTTCTGTCCCACGGGAACAGCCTCATTGGCACATACCAAATCACCACTTACGGGTCTTAGCTTCCATAGGGACTTAATTGATTGAGGGTAGAGGGGAACCTCAGATTTTTAGTGTGGTCCGATACACTGCTAAATGCTTGACGTAGATTCCCCCTCCATTAAGTCATTCTTGAACTTGTTATCTGGAATATGTAGCCTAAGATTTCTCTAAGGTCATTAAACTGTGTCCTGCTGTCTGATACAGGGTATTGGAGGTAGGTCAGCATCATGACACAGGGTAAGTGGGCAAGCTTACAGAGCCTCAGTTGTGTTCTCTACAAAACGAGGCAGTACTATTTGCCTTGCAAGAGTGGAGTGAAGTTCAGAAGTAAGTATATAAAGTACTCGGTGCAGAACGTGGACGTTAGGAGGATTAAATTATAATATGGGTGAAGTGCCCAAGAGTGGCTGGCATGTGATAGCTTTATAAAAATCATTTCCTACATTTAATCTTCATTGTCGCCTAGACTGGATTCAGAATCACCATCAAAACACACTACTGTGTGCATTTATGAGGGCATTTCCAGAAAGGTTGAACTGAGGAAGGAAAGTCTATCCAGAATGTGAGGAACACTGTCCCACGGATTGGGGTCCAAATCTGAATACCAAGGAAAAAGTGAACGGAGCACCAGTGTTCATCTCTCTCTGACTCCTGATGGCTGAAGCGGTATGACCAGCCACCCTATACTCCTGCCGCTTTGGCTTAACCACTGGGATGAACTGTACCCTCAAATCATGAGACAAAATAAACCGTTCTTGTTTTAGACAGAAACTTTGTCACAACAACAATAAGAGGAAATCCTTTCCAGCACCAAGAGGAATTTAAGCTTGAGGCTTTTTATTCATTTTTACACAAACTAACTGTATTTGGCTTCACGGGTAGGATAAGGGAGCATTACATCATTAAACATTTACGATTAAGAAAGCTTTAAGTATATTAATCAAATGGAATCATTTTTATGACCATTTGAGCAGTAATTATATTTTTATTTCACTGTGTGTGTGTGGGGCACATGGGTGCCCATGCGCTATGGGGCTCCTATGGAGGTTACAACTTGCCAGAATCAGTTCTTTCCCTCCACTACGTGAGTTTCAGGGCTTGAGCTCAGGCAATCAGGCTTGGTGGTAAGTAGTGCCATTATCCACTGACCCATCCTATCAGCTCTGGACAGTAATTATGTTTTATAGCATATCCACTTTCCATATAAAGATAATTCCCAAAAGCTGGGAACATGGCTCAGTGGGTAAAAAATGTTTGCTGTACATCTCTAAGCACTTGAGTTTAAATCCCCGGCCCCCACAGAAGAGTGAGTATGTTGGCGTGTGCCTGTCACTCCAGCTCCAGTGAGAGGAGTGGAGCCAATCAAATCCCAGAGGCTTACTATGACAAGTCTGACCAAAATGAAGTTGAGTGAGAGACTGTCTCAAAATAATAAGTTAATTAATGAAGTGGAGAACAACAGAGGCAGACAGCAGACATTGACGTCTGGTCTCCACACACATGCATGGCTAATACACACACACACACACACACACACACACACACACACACACAAACACACACACACAAATCTTCTGGTAACTTAAAGACTTGGACTGACTCTAAATCAAGTTAATGGATGTTTATCTGATACCTAGACAGTTTACAAGTAGGTAGACTGCTGAAAGAATATTACTAAATATAATTTAAAGTTCACACGCATACATTTTTCTCAATCCTCACGAATAAATCAAGGCTATCCCCTAGACACATCCCCAGTCTCTTGCGACAGGGTTGCACTATACAGCCCAGATTATCTTGGAACCATAATCTTCCTGGCTCAGCCTCCCAAGTGCTGAGGTTACAGGCGTGAGCCAGCACATCTAGCTGTTTCATATATGTGTGCTCATGAAAATTCTGTTATGAACAAAACTGACTAAGGATTCAGGTGCTGTGGGATGGTCTGTATGTCAAATTGCTCTGATTGGTCAATAAATAAAACACTGATTGGCCAGTGGCCAGTCAGGAAGTATAGGCGGGACTAACAGAGAGGAGAACAGAGAAAACAGGAAGGCGGAGGGAGACACTGCCAGCTGCCGCCATGACAAAAAGCATGTGAAGATGCCGGTAAGCCACGAGCCATGTGGCAAGGTATAGATTCATGGAAATGGATTAATTTAAGCTATAAGAACAGTTAGCAAGAAGCCTGCCACGGCCATACAGTTTGTAAGCAATATAAGTCTCTGTGTTTACTTGGTTGGGTCTGAGCGGCTGTGGGACTGGCGGGTGACAGAGATTTGTCCTGACTGTGGGCAAGGCAGGAAAACTCTAGCTACATTCAGGTCTATTAATGTTATATCTATGTTTTAAAGCTATTTTGCAGTTCTTTAATTATGGGCTATGGATATGCAAACCGCCTTGTCTGGAAGAAATAAATTGACTCACTACTTCCTTGAGGAAAAACCTTGGTCATCTATCTGAGAGTTGAATTGAATTCTGTTGTCTTACCCAAATTATCAGCCCTTCCAAACTTTCCAGTTCTTCCAGATTCCCTCAATATTTGGCTACAGCATACCAAACTAACTTTTATGATTTATTGTCCATCTACAAAGATTATTTCTGGGGACAGAAAAACCCCAGTGGGACAGCCTTATTGGGTCTATCTCCCACGCATGTGATCTAGAGCCAGACCAAGGCTCATGTGACTTAAGAATTACAGAGGCACAGAGTACACAGTCAGCTTCCCTCTGTGCATCCATACCACCAGCTGCACACCGTGCTCCATTAGAAGGAAAACAAACCGGATGACTAGGGTATTACAAGGACATCTTACACATAAGAGAAGGCAACTGGGTTTCCAATGTAGAGAATACCCATATTCTCTTACTTAATGAGAGAGAAGGAACTAGAAGGCCAGGAAGATTCCCTAATAGATCCTGCCTTCTGTCTAGTGACCTGGTGGAGAGAAAAAAGAAAGCAGTGATTTCCTTCATTTAGCCTTACATAAGGACTGAAGAGATACAGCAAAATGCTTCATCCAGACACATTACAGGCCAGTGAAAGGCAAAATCCCCATCCAGACATCTTGAGATCACATACATACTTTCCTAAAGTCCTAGAAACTCAAACCCTTAATGACCTTTCCCCAAGCCTCTGGTCTTACCTCTGAAAGTTATGTCAGAAATATAGTTGTATGTAGTCTCTAGGCTTGTGAGGAGAGAGGATTTAGGATGGTTATCTGGAGTGGTGGCCTTCAAAGTGAAGGCCTTCAAGTCTCTAGAGTCCTCAAGAAGAAATGGACAGCCTCCACATAAGTAAGAGAGGGACCAGAAGGGATGGATGAACTTTTGGCCTCCAGTTCCCAACTCAAGTAGAGCTGTCTAAATTTATCTGGTCTTGTTGTTGTAGTGTGTTTTGCTTTTGTATAAAATTCTACTTGCCAAAAGATTCTAATGCTAGGGGAAACAATTCTTAAACCTCTGAGACTCTGTATATATTTCTATTTCCCCATCCCTTTCCTGTGCCCAGGGACCTGGTAGATGCTGGAAGTGCGTGTAAGCCTCACCAGTCTCACATTCCTTGTTAACACAAAGGACTGCTGGTAAAGGCCAAGAGCAGGAGAAAGCCTGCACCCATTTATAACAACCATGTTTTTGATGAAGAAATTTACTGCTAACTTTTCCTAATAAAACTCAGTTGATCTATACTACGGATCTCTTAGCAGAGAATAGGAGCTAGAAACTCTCCTCCCCGCCTGGGCTCTGGGTGCCTTCCAGCTTTTTTGATTTTCTCAGTTCTTTTTTTCATGACTTCCATGGCATGATGTATCCTCAGGATTCTAATTCCTGCTGGCATGAGCTGTTCTCATGGGCTTTACCTTATTATTTCATAGAGAACCCACAAGTGGCTATAAGCTAACTACCCAGAGGGCAGGCATCTCTTGCTGCCTTTGTTTCCATCCTGTTGACAACCCCCCTTGCCTAGAAAATTTTCTTAAACATTTTAATTCTTTCAGTTGCAAGACTGAAAAACAATGTTCTCTCTTACCAACCTAAGTTTGCTTTGAGACAAAATATTCCCCAGTGATTGATGAGAATAACTTCATTCTTCGAAATAGGATCTTCTTGAATGTGAATATGACTTTATCCTTTCAAATTTAAAGACACTGCTGTTATCATAACCCTTTTATCATGATATGGGGAGAACTGTACCAGGATGCCCCTAATAAAAATATATTTTGACCTCATTTGTGGGAAGTGGGGTTATAACACTTTTATAACTGATTAGAACATGGAGTTTATCTTGATTCCTGGCCCACAGACCAGGTCTATTCTTGGGCTGGGCAATGGGTGTGCTTTTCCATAATAAAGATAAAGATATGAAGTTCTAATAACTAGCCTGAGGGACAAAGACAGGCATCTTAGGGTGGATGCTGTGTGCAGGAAGAACCTGGAATCTAAAAGTAGATAATGTGGCTGCTATAAATACTTTCTCTAACTTCTCTACAAATCTTACTGATGTCTACATTGCTCAATCACACTTTGTCGTGCCAGTGAACACTTTTGGATGTTGACATTCATATCTGGTTCAGTCATCTTTGGTACAGACCAGGAAGAAAACAAAACCTGGAAGACAAAAACGGACCTGAGATTTCCAGTCTTCAGAAACCAAATATCAGTGATGAATGGGGTAAGGCTCATCCAGGCAGTTGAGCTGAGTTGGGTTTATTTGGATCTTGCCGGTCAAATGAGCCATAGCTAACTTTAGCATTCCATCTGACAAAGTCTGATAAATTAGATGCAAACCCATCACCTAAACCGCATCCCTTTTGGTTCAGGGCACTGCTTTACTGGAGATTTTCATTAAACATCTTTTCATTTCCTCCTAAAATGGCAATGGATTTCTTTCACAAACTTTGTATCTAGACTAGAATTTTCAAAACAACTAAACATTTAAAATTGACACTAGCAAAGCACAGACCTCCATGTCTGTGTGGGAGGGGACACCCTTTAAAGTCCGGCCTTCCCAGCCCTTCACTGTCGTCTCTCTCTGCCGTCCTTATTACCGTTCTCAATGTGTCCAATGGTATCCTGCCTGTAAAATGCAAAATGACCATTCTTCCAGTCCATCTTCTGTTTATCTCGCTGGAGCATAGTATGCAGAAGCATTTTGTACAAATACTCATCTACAGGCTTCCAAAGTTGAATTCTAAAATGGGAAGGAGGCAGGAGACATGGCTGGATGCCAGTTCTCAACTAATGACTCTGGAAAGACTTCTCAGTCTCTCTGCATCACTGCATCATCTATCAATCATGGCTACTTTTTTGACTTTAGAGAATTTTAAAGTATATGAAACAGCTGAAATACATCAAACACACGATCGATCATTGTGCATGTAAGTAAGTGCTCACTGTTCACCAGTAACCTGGGGACCTTCCAAGATCTGTTTTTCTTTGAGCCATGTAACTTTTTTCTTTCTTTCTTTTTGTTTATTTTTTTCTGTTTGTTTTGAGAAAAAGTCCCAGGTACCCCAGGATGAGTTCAAACTCACTATGTAGCTGAGGATGATCTAAAATTCCTGACTCTCCCACATCCACCTCCCAAATGTTGTGATTATGGGTGTGTGCCATCACAGCAGGCTTAACTATTTCCTTATCTTGACCCTGCTTCCTTTTATCCTAGAGGAAACCCCAAGGATCTCATAACATGGAGTAAAATCTACTGCCTTAAAGCAGCTTTGGGAGCATACAAGTGGTAGGATGTGAGATGATTCAAGTGATGTAAAGACATAGAATCAAATGATCTTGGCATCTATACTTTCCTAAGTTACTAACTCTTTATAATTCTTTAAAATTTCTTCTGATTCTAGAGGAAAAATCTCAAGTTGGTGATAATACATCTGTAGCCCCCTAGACCTCCTAAGGCTGGAATAGTAAAAGGTAACAGACTACAGGCTCAGAACTTGAGGCAGACAAGAGCTTCTTCTGCTGTAAGGTTCTTCTGTTCCCATCTTTACATGGATTATGATTGTAAGTCTAAAATTATTTACTAAGATCTAAGATCTCTTTATTTGTAAAATGAAAGTGACGATTCTTGTTCCATCCACGTGTATTGGCACAGTTTCATTCTAAATGTAATCACAGACAGGTTTCTATGTACCTGGTAGCCCAGTGGAATGCAATGATGAACCAGAGCAATGTGACCTTTACCGTTATGAATCCAGAAAGAGAAACAGATAAGGGAGTGATTCCTTTGTGTAGTGTTTGTAGTGCACAAAGGGCATCATAGTTTGGGAAATGCTCAAGAGGGGCAGCCAACTTGCACTTGGCAGAGTTGGACAAAGAAGATTCTGTAGGGGAAAAAAAATGGCAGTTCAGTGGAATTCTAAAGCAACATCAGACAGCTGTCAATCATCCAGGAAAAGCATCTGTAAGGGCATTTCCAAAGAAGACTGAGTAGGAAGACCCACGTCAGAGACACCTTCTTGAGGGCAGCCCAGACAGAAAGAGACTCTTGTCTACTCTGCTTCTTCTTCCTATGTGGGTGTTGCTGCAGTCCCTCACTACCAGACTTCAGCATTATCTGTCTTCCAATGTAGACACAATAGCAATGACTCTAGGACTCATCCAGGCTTTCAGGGCTGGACTGGAATTGCTGAGGCATCCCTCACCTATAGGGAACCATTAAGAACAGTCATTTAATGAGCAGATGGCTGTCAGGCCACTGTTAGACTATCCAGCCACTAGCCTGTAAACCAATCTAATAAATTCCTTATCTGTCTGTCTGTCTGTCTGCCTGCCTTTCTGTCTATCCATCTGTCTGTCTGTCGTCTGTCTATCATCTGTTATCTGTCTATCTTTCTGTCTGTCTATGTGTCTATCATCTATCTATCTATCTATCTATCTATCTATCTATCTATCTATCTATCCATCCATCTATCCACCCATCCATCCATCTACCTACCTACCTACCTATGCACTCCTTTGATTCTGTTTTTCTAGAGAACTCTGCCTAATCCACAGAGTCTTTGGTTGGTTTTTATTAGAATGTCTGTCTTAATGGAATCTTGCTACAAAATTTGGCGTTTAAGAGTATGTATGAGGGGAGTAAGAGGAAGAGAGAAAAACAGGGAGAAAGAGAGGAAGAAAGAGAGAGAGAGAGAGAGATGAGAGGAGAGGGGAGAGAAGAGAGAAATACACAGAGAGAGATAATTGTGCCTGCCTCATATCTCATATTCTAAGAGTTATACCAACTTGTGGCTTGTGGAGTAACTTAGCAGGTAGAAGTTCACTGAAACCCTAAGAATGAATTATAGGAAAGACTGAGTCTTACACTAATGCAAGAAGTAAAATTAATTGGTCACTTTCTATTTGCTGATATTATATTAAGGACTCTATCTATATTCATTATCTCATTTAATCCTCTAAGGACCCTTGGACTGAGATTATTCACATTTTACTAGTAAGGAAACAGTGATATGACATGCCAAAGCGACACTTTTAGTGAGAGGTAGCTAAGATCAAAGGCAGTCAGTATATTTCAGCAGACAGGAGAGCTTCAACACCGCCATATGCATCATCATCATCATCATCATCATGGTTTTAGCATGCTGCTGTACCTAGAACATTAAAAATCAGAGCTACACCAAGAAAACTCATGACAAACTTTCTTTTTGTCGACTTTGAGTGCCTATTAGAACAGTGAATCAACATTTATTCAGACAGTATAGGAAAGATAAGAAACATTTGAGATAGAGTTGGTCACTCAAGTGATCCCAATAATAGAATTGTTTTCTCTCTTGAGTCATACCACACTGGCTGAGATGTGCCATAACATTTAGCAGTTCAGTCATCATTTGAACAAGGTCACTTCTCCCCAGGACAACAAAGCTGCTCTTTCTATCAGGCCTTCTTTTGGGCCACCAACCAGCTCCCAAAATCATGACATGGAGACCCACCATTAGTTATGAATACTCAGCCCTATCCTATGCTCGCTTCTTGCTAGCTCTTGCAACCTATATCAGCCTGTTTCTCTTCATCCACATCTTGCTTCGGGGCCTTTCACCTTTTTTCTCCTTCCGCATTTCTTACCTCCATGTCTGACTGGCTGGTGGTGACCAACTAAATACTCTGTGGATTAGGCAGAGTTCTCTAGAGATACAGAATCAATGGACTGCATAGGTAGTTAGGTGGATGGGTAGATAGATCATAGATGATAGCTAGCTAGCTAGATAAGGAATGTATTAGGCATCTCCCTTCCTCCCTCCCTTGCTCCCGTGATCTCTCCTCTTCTCTTGCTCTCTTTCCTCTTCTCTCCTCCTACTTATTCTCTCTGTCCACCAGCCCCACCTATCCGTCTATGGCCTAGCTATTTGCCATTCAGTTTTTTATTACACCAATCAGGTGCCTTAGGCAGCAAGGTAAAACAGCAACTCATCTTTACATAATTAAACAAATACAGCATAAACAAATGTAACACATCTTTACATAGTTAAAGTAATATTCCACAACAGGTCTCTAACCAGCAGGTTCTGAATTTGGAATTGTTTCTACATGTGAGCTCATAACATAGCCCCCTTGCAATATTTTCTTGCTTTTAAAAGCCAGCTATTTACTTTCCAAATTTTAACATCCAGAAATTAAAGGACAATGTACAAACAATTAAATCTTTTCTTTAGACATTTGCCTTCAAAACTTATGGTTGGCTGTCGTAGTCTTTACTGCACTCATCCAGGATCCTTTGGATGTTAATTAAGCCACGAATATGTTCAATAAAACGCCATCCTCAACAGGGGTCATTGCAATCACAGGAATGCCCAGTGCACATGTGAAGATCAGAGCTCGTGGGTGTCAGTCCTTGTATGCCGTCTTGTTGGAGTCTCTTGTCACTCTCTGTCAGCTTGGTTATCTGACCCATGAGCTTCTAGGACTTCTCTTGTCCTAGCTTCGCATCTTGCCACAGGAGCGCCGGGATTACAGATGTCCATTGCCGTGTCCAGTTCAGGGTAAGTTCTGGGGATCTGAATGTGCGACTTCATGCTTGCAGGGCAAACGCTGTATCTGTTTTGCCATCTCCCCCCACACCTTGTCTTTGCCCTTCATAACCAACCAGTGTTACTGTGGAAAGTCAAGCAACAGCTGTGATTAGCTTGGCTACAGAATCCCCTTATCTAATCTCTGAAGGGCCTGGGTACCGCCCCAAAATCCTTACTAATCCTGGTCACTCTCCATCACATTTCCCAGGGCACATTTTCCAAGTTTCCCCTTTCGTTAAACTCCCAACCCATGTCAGCATTATGGCCTGGATCTTCCTTCCTGGAGGACTCAGGTTATTGACTTAATTCTTCTCTCATGAAAAGCCTTGCTGATCCTTCTTAGCCTGTATATGTCTCTTCTCTAGAATTTGTGGGGGTGCTTCTTCCACTCAGCCGTGGAGAGACACAACTAGGGTGTGAGCTCAGGATCTCTGACTCTGAAACCACCTCCATATTCTTTCCGCCACGCCTCAGCTCGTTCCAACCAGTGTGGACAAATGAGCTGTAGTGTAGCATTGACTTGGTGTGACTCCCTCCCTCTTCTCTAGAATTACTGCCATGCAGTCAGTATTTTGAGCATCTCTGAGTCAGGTTTCAGTTATTTCCCTGTCTTGATTGTGTGTGCCACACCTCTCAAGGCTGGGTCAGCTGCATATTACATTTGTGTCACATTGACTTCTTCTTCAGATTACACACCCAGATAAGGAAAGACACAGATCTGAGATCAGTCCCATCACCAATCAGCCAATTCAACCCCACCCAGAAACTTGTTTAGATCTCCTAGGCAATTTCTAATCAGTCTTTTAGATTTATGGTAAAATATGATTTTTTTAAAAAAACTTATCATTTTGAATGTGCAGCTCAGCAGTGATGTTAAACACAATCATGTTATGTAACCACCACCCCTATCCAATTCCAGAACATTTTCATTTCCAGCAGAAAGAAACATCACACTCACATCTCTTCCATCTCTTCCTCCAAGTCCCTTACAACTCTCACTGTACTTCCCAGCCCTCTGAATTTGAACCCTGTACACACTGCACGTTAAACAGTATGCAATGTGTGTCCTTTTATGCCTAGCTCATTTCACTTGGCTTTCTTCATGGTTCATCCAAGCTGCTAAATATATCAGAATTTGATTTCTTTTTAAGGCTGAATGAAAAGCATCATATGTATAGACAATTCGTCTGTCCATGGACACTTGGGTTGCCTCCCCATTTTGTATTTTGTGAATGATGCTATGAAGTTGAATGTACAAATACCTCTTCAAGTCCCTGCTTGGTTCGTTTAGACATGCTCCTCCGGAGTGGAACTGCTTGACCACGTGGCTTTTGAGTGCATGTTTAGTTTTGGGGCAGGGACTGCCACACTGTTCTTTATTTTAACAGTTTGCTATACTGGTTTACCTTCTCTCCAGCAATTCACAAGGCTTCTATTTCTCCACAGCTCCCAACAGGCTATGGTTTGTTCTACTAATCAGGGCCATACTGATGGGAACATCTTTCTGTGCACCTTATCTCTCAGACGATTGGTGGTGTTGAGTACCTTACATTTGCTCACTAGGCCTCTGAACACTCCTTTGGAAAAATGTCTATCTGTGCAAGCAAGTCCTTTGCCCACTTTTAACCAAGATATTAGAGATTTTTGTTGTTGGTGGTGGTCTTATTGTCCATGCCACTTTAAATAAACTTTTTTTTAATTTCAAAATTAACATATCAACTATCTTAGGAATTCAAAGTCACATTTGATCCTACCATCTGGAAAAAACAAAGGATGCCACAATCAAAGTGTTCCTATGAGTAATTTGAGGATTCTGTATGTAAAAAATGAATACAGTAAGGGCAAAGCAATTTTCTCTTTGTTAATTTAGGGTCCTAGTATCTGGAAGTCAATTTCTTTGGCTTGATAAACTTCCTTTATAAGTAGCATCATATTGTAGCTGACTCACTGTATTTCCCTCTTCCTTTAACATCACCAGGGCTACTTACTCACCTACATGAGCATTCATGTTCTTGCCAGATGAAGCAGGATGTCTATCTTTCCTTGAATACAAGTCAGATTCCCAAATCTGTCCTCCAAAACTGTCGTCATTTTTTTTCACATGAGCTAATGTAAACAGCAACTTCTAACATCCATGAGAACATGTATCTAGCTCTACTGAGTCTGCCCAGTTCTCCCATGCTGAATGCTTCCCAATCAGCTTTCATTCAAGAACTACCACAGTATTTTCATTGCCTCATAATTCTCCATACTGCTGGACTTGGGGTTTAAACAGCAACTAGGGTGTAAAGATCCACAGAGGTTTCCTAGTGAGAACTTACTCAGGGTCTGAGAATCTGAGCTTGCTTTACCCAACAGGGCCGCATAAGGGGATGATTTGACCACAGGCGTGGTTACTAGGTGTTTGGAAAAGTCCGTACTTGGCTCTGTGGTGTGCTTTGATTTAGCAAGGGGGAAGTTTTTGTCCTGCCTCTTGGCATTGTTATAAAAAGCCCTTTTGAAGAGGCAGAAGGGACCATTGGGTTTTGATCCAAGTCCTCTCGAAGCTATCCTGTGTTTCTGTCTTTCTCTTCTTTGCTATCTGCCTGAAAGTTTCTTATCCCTTTCTCCTCCTCATAAGAACCCTTTTAAAAGGTGGGAGCTGGCCTCCCACACTAGGGCATTTGCATTTTATGCTATTTAGACATTATACCTTCAGCTAGAGAGCCTAACTTCATGCAGCATTTCCTGTCTTATCATTAGATATGAGAGCCATTTTCTCAAAGCCCTCAACCTTGTGGTATTGAGTCTCATTTTATTGATTCCTCATCCTATTTCAAGATGTATCAGTGTACATTTTCTTGTGTTTCTCCTTTCCACAAAGTGACAGCATTGCTATTAGTGTGCTAACTTCTAAGATGTGGTCTTGATCTAAAAAATAAAATATCTAATAAAACTGTATTTGGAAAGGATGTAGTTCACTCTTAGTCACAGTACAATGTATTTAACCGAGTAATTGATACTTATGGTCCTGCTTGGTGAATTATGTATCATTTACTAAAACATTTCATGTACTATATGTATAATAATAACAAAACTCTTGTAGCATCTTCCAGAACTAGAAGTATAATCAATAAGCTGCTTTACACCCTCAGTGCTCTGATTGTTCCCTACCCCGGCCTGGTGGAAACCTAGCTTTCTCCATGTGCCCACCATTTCCCCTAAAACCTCCCAAGGCTGAGTTCTAGCTCACACCAAGTGTGTCTCCAGGCTAGGAAGTGGGGTGAATATACTTAAATATTCTTGTTACTGTTTTAAACTATTTGTCCCCAATCTCTCTCAAAACTGTCCCTTTTCACAGGTGCCTTGTGATTGTCCAGTATCAGCCTCTTCGACCCACAGGCACTCATCCTTCTCTTGAATTAAAGACTTTGCTTGGGAGCCCTAGGTGGTCCCATCCTCCTGTTTTCATACTCTCTGGGTGGCTTACCATACACACAAACAGACTCATCTAAATCCATGGCCTCTCTGCTCTTCATCCTTTTCATCTCTTGCCACGCCCAGGGTCCCAACCCAGACTTTGTCACCGGTGGTAAGCCCACCCTGTCAAACATTCCACTCCCGATGAACACCTTATCAGAGCGTCCGGTCTGCGGACCCCATCACTTTTCTACTTACTGTACTCACCTCTGTCCTCCCACCCTTCCTCACACACTTTAAACGACCTTTCCCTGCAATTATCTCTGACTCTTACCTCCTCGTCTCTCATTGTTAATACAAGAACTTCCTTCAGCATTCCATGAACCAGCTCACTGCCCTTCTGGTCTACATTCAAGCAGTTGAAGCCTCCTGGGTGCTCAAGGGAGCATAGCTGATTGTTTTTTGGTTTGTTTTTATTTGTTTGTTGCTAGAGTGGAAGAAATATAGCTTTTCCACCAGTGACTAACCCCTTCACTCATGCTCCTTGCTTTGTTCCCTCTGTTTTTCTGAGGAAATGTATTTGTTTTTTTGTTTGTTTGTTTGTTTGGGTTTTTTTTCTGTTATATCAGTATATTGTGTGTTTGCAGTCTTAGAGCACAGTCCGCTAATGGCCACATCCCCTACTCTTTCTCCTTCCCTGCTCTCCATGCTAAATCTCAGGACTTTCCCTTGATTTCTCCCTTCCGCCCTCCTCAAGCACACCACGAAGTCCGTCAGCTCTCTTTCCCATATAAGCTGTTGTCTGAACGCTCTTCTTCAGTTCTAAGTCACTATCCTCTCTGTACTGAGCTGGCATAGCAGTCGGCTAGCACACCCCATTACCTCTGCTCATGCTCCCTATCATGCATTCTCTACCTGACAGCCTGCTGATCTCATAAAATCCCATAATAGAGCATGTGACTCCCACAAATGCATGAGCTGGCGGTTGTCTCCTCTGGTTCCTGCCTGATTCTACCATCTCACCACAGAACACAGGCGGTTCCTTTTCTTTCTTTGATGTACTTAAATCCCTTTTCACCACCTGCCTTCTTTCATTCCTTTTTATTCTCAACTCAAATACATTGTTCGAGGAGAGAGGCCCTAACCCCATATCCTAAGCATTCTTCGCATGTGACTTCTCAACACTGGTTATTTCCAGTTATCATGTTTGTTTGCTTACTTATCACCAGCAGTGAGTTCCTTATTTCTCTTGACCGTCCTTGGATTCCCAGAAGCAGAGCAATGCTTAAAAGAAAGCACATACTCAAACAACATTTGTTAGATAACTGAATGGGTTATAAAAATAACTGTTGTTCTTCAAATGCATTGTCTCACTTGATGACTGTGACCATCTTACAAGGCATCACTATATTATTTACATTTGAAAAGTGAAGTTGAGGAGGATTATTTCATCAAGAGACATATAACTAGTGTGGGCTCCATTCATCTTTTCAGATGTCCATAACAAGATGCTACGCCCTAGGTGACTTAAACAGTAAGACTGTATTTTCTTATGGTGATATTTAGAAGTTTAAAATCAAAGTCGAATCACATTTCCAGTACAGGCTCTTTTACTGGCCTCTAGATGGCTACCTTGTCACTGTGCTCTCACATGGCGTGTGTGTGTGTGTGTGTGTGTGTGTGTGTGTGTGTGTGTGTGTATGTGAGGGGGTGAGAGGGTGAGGAGACACAGACACACATAATCTATCTAATCTCTCTTGTTAGAAGGACACTAGAACATGAATCATGTAAGATCAGACCCCCACCCTCATAACTTAATTTAATCTTAGTTACATCCTTAGAGGCACCATCTTCAATCATCGCTACAGCAGAAGTTAGAGTATCAATATAAATTATTGGAGGTGAGGAACACAAATGTTAGTACATATCACCCACAAAGCCAGGACTCAAATTCAGGCTGGTCTAAATCCAAAGCCCCTACTTCCCATTGCTAACTCCCATGGTCTTATGATTCCAGGTCCCTAACACTGTCGCTGAGCCTCTAGGTTTTATGTTGCCAGGGGTTACTTATTTGCTTCTCTCCTGGTGCACACTTTCAGTGGAGTAAGGAGTCAGTGGTACAAGGCCTAGCTTACCTTTATCTTTGTGATTCAATAACTTAACTATAAATGTACCTCAGCTTCCCCGTCAATAAAATATAAGCAATAACACAAGATACTATAACTCCTTTCAGAGTCTGACAAAACAGTCCTAGGGTAAGTGCACAGAATGCTTTGGGACAAAATCATTGCACAATTCCAGTTCTTGTAGAGATGGTTATTTTCTTGTGGGGCATTAACAGCTGTGCGGAGAAAGGTAGAGAATTCTGCCTCAACACCAGCCTGAAATAAAGGCCCTAATATGGCCACAGTCCATGTTATTCTCATCTTTACCCCATTGAGTCATTTAGTTTTTGTTCTGATTGAATGAAATATTTTGTTCATTTTGTTTTTGCTCATTTGTGCTACATGTGAGCTGGGAGACATTTCCCTAAAAGGACTGTCCCAACATTTTACCCTGGCCCCATGGAGATGAACACTGCTCTGTCTGGAAGTTCTCGGGAATGGAATTTGTCTATTTCAGATCAATAGATAGCTGAAATAGCCTAAATATAAATAGCAATGCCTAAACATTGTTGCAATAACCACCTAGATATTGATACCTTCATGTTCCATGGTTACCCTGGTTCTCCTGTGTGAATGCTAAATGGCTATCCCTCCCTACCCCTCCCTTCCAAACTCAAACCAACCGGGGATGGGAAATTTTAAAAACTCACATTTGTCCTGAACAATGTAAAGATATTTTCCTGTTATTTCCTTAAAACTTGTATAGCAACTATTTACAAAGCATTTGCACTATATTTAGTATCACATGTGACTGAAAGAGAGAGTTTAAAGGATGCAGGAGGATGTGCATAAACTATAGGGAAATACTGTGCCATTTTACATAAAGGACTTAAGTGTCTGTGATAGTGGCATCCCTGGGGGCTTGCAGCCAATGACTCATGGATACTGAGGGATGAGTATAATCATTCTTGCAGTTAGTAAGTAGCCACACTGAGATTGAATTATGGGGTTTTGTTGTACAGTCTGTGCTCTGAGCCATGAATGACAGCATAGGTTTCTCCTTATTCCTGCATTCACTTTGCCTCTCCTACAGTCTTAAGTGCTAAAAGATGAGACCATTCTGGAGTTCAGAGAGATGAAGGTCAGTGCTCTTGGGAGGATGGGGCATCAGAGAGTGCCGTTCTGGGAACAGAGGCAACAGAAAGAACCTGGGATCTTCAATCACCACCGAAGAGGTTTGGGAATGGCCCCTTGGCCAAGGCTCCTCATCAGCCTATGCCTTTCTCTTGTGGCACTCATGGCCTGCACTGGAACTATGAATTCAGCAATCTCCTCCAGGATCGATGAGTTCTTTTAGGGCAGGGATATTGTCAGGTTAGGTGACTGTCCTGGTGTTGAGTCAGCTATTAGTAAGACAAATACCTGGGAAAGTCAACCTAAAGGAGGAACATTGGTATTGGTTCCTGGCTTCAGAAATTTCACAATGGGAGAAGGTCTATGGCAGTCTGGACAGGCTGGTGGTTATTAAACTGATAAAGCAAATGAGCTGTCAGAGCAAAGATGGGGGACCATGGTCTCAGTCACCCCGTCACCAGTTTCCTAAAGGATAAATCTCCTAAGTCACGATTCACCATCTGACCTAGACTGGATCAAAGCCTTCAGAGATCTCCTCTGTCTCCTTTTCTCACCCTTCTCTCCATCTCCTTCCCTCTCACTTTGCACACTCCCGACCCAAGACTTCCCTTGGAATGCTATTTCTCACACTCTGAGTAAGGTCTGAGGGTCAAACTTGCTTTGATTCTTGGAATATCTTTGTCTTTTTTGCTCCTATTTTCTTTTTTAATGAGTCTTGGTATTCAGACTTAAGGGGAAAAAAAAAAACAACTAGAAGTTATAATCTTGAGCCTACATAGAAATTAAACTATTGAGTGGTGGGAAAGAAGAAACTGTGTTATCTTGATTATCTCTCAGTCCACGTGACCATCAAAGCACTAGAGTGCCAGCCTTGGTGTTCCAAGCCACCGTTCTACCTGTCCTCTCATGCCCATTAGAACACCGTGAGAACTGAAGCTTCCAGCAGGCACAGACAGAACTGGGAAAGGGGAGAGCCACTTTGGCACTGGACCTTGAGTGGTTTCTCTGATTTTCGAATGTTAACCATTATCAATCCATCTAATTTTTAATTTTTTGAGTGCTGCCTATTCAATAGAGGATCAGAATTTTTTATTTTCTGGGTTTGACTCTTAATTCTTTGCCCAGATTTTTTTTTTTTTTTGTAAAAAGAGAGTTGGAAACATTGCAAAGTAAGTTTTGAAGGAGTTGTCTAAGCTCTCTAAAGATCAGGGATGAATAAATGAGCAAGTTCTCTGCATAGCTAGCTCTGTGTCTCCCATCCCATGAGTAACAAAATGGACGATCTCCATCCGAGGTTCCACAGAGCATTTATGAATAGCGCACTCCAAGGAAAGTCATACTGAGGGACCTCCTCACACTTTTCTGTTGCTGGAGAATTTCTCTCCAGCTCCCGCCACCAAGTCCCGCCAGTCCCAGAGCCCACTTATAAAATAAACACACAAACTCTTACATTATTTAAACTGCTTGGCCATTAGCTCAGGCCTGTTATTGTCTAGCTCTTACGCTTATATTTAGCCCATTTCTATTAATCTTTACTTTGCCACGTGGCTTGTGGCTTACCGGTACTTTACATCTTCCTTGTCCTGATGGCGGCTGGCAGTCTCTCTCTGACTCAGCCTTCCACTTCCCAGAATTCTTTTCCTTGTCCCGCCTATACTTCCTGCCTAGCCAATGGCCAATCAGTGATTTATTTACTGACCAATCAGCAACACACTTGACATACAGACCATCCCACAGCACTTCCCCTTTTCTTTTCTTAAAAAGGAAGGTTTTAACTTTAACATAGTAAAATTACATATAACAAAACAATTATCAAGCAAGAATTACAGTTACAATATTAAAGAAGAGATCCTATCTATCTTATATTTGTAAGTTTAAGGTTTTATATCTAACTTATCTTTTATTATAACTAAGGAAAATTGTAAGTATCTAGTCTTTAACCACATCAAAGACCTCAGAAGGATATATTATTACCTGAGAAACGGAGAAGGATATAAGCAACTTTTAGGAGTCTTGTAGGGTAGACAGAGACAGCTGGCAGCCTGGACAGTCATTCAAAGTTCTCTTGTAAAGTTGGGGCATCTGTCTTCAGCCCACAGGCCTAGAGTCTCTTATTCACTTTTCTCTGTGTCCTGTAGAATGTCTGGCAGTTTTCTCTGCAAAGCAGGAACCTGAAGGACCATTTTGTCAAGCAAAGTTCAGTGGTCACCTTTGTATGGGTCCTGCATGTCCAGTTGATCAGACAGTCCAGGCAAGAACAGTTTCTTGCCCAAATGGCTATTTTTGTCAAGGTGAAGATAAACTCCATATAGAGTGTCTTCGATGCCCATCCTCCTTTCTGAAGTAAATCGGTGCTGCCAGGAGCAGACATGTCTCACTGTCCAGAAAGTCTAAATTTTTAAAACATTTTAAATGCCATATTCTGTAGGTCTTTGAAGTGTTTGAAGACTATCTATCTATCTGAAATATATCTATGTATACCTAGAAGACTTAACTAACATGGCTACAAATATTATCATAGATGACTAACTATTAATCTATTTTTTAATTATCCATTACAATTTTAAATGAGTTACATAAACATAATACCTCAAACAAGAATAGAAATATATATACAGTATAACAAAATTAAGTTTAAATTTGTATCAATAAACTAAAATCTATAGCAATGTAAAACATTTTAAACAAGTTGTTACTCTTTAAAAGTAGGTTCATTAATCTACCCTTTCATCCTATCATATCTAAACTATCCCCCTTTTTGTTTTAGAAAGAGATTGTATTTATAATCAACCTGATTTAAATAAAAATATTGGTTTTTCTCTGTCCCACACCAGAGGGCTCTTCTGATTTGGGACATAAGAATCTCTTAACCATTTTTTTTTTTTTTTGAGCAATATGTCTGGGTTTAGAGGGGGAGTGAGCCAATTCCATCTCTAAAGCCAGCTTGGTATATTTGGAAATTTGGGCGTAGCTTCTCTTACTACTTCCTGCTGGAGGGGGGCGCTGTATCTTATGGGGACACGAAGAAAATTTTAGGATCATGGAGTAGTCCATGAGGCTGTATCGTCTGAGCCAGTTGCCTTGAAACCATTCTGGATGTTGAATCATCTGGGCCATGGTGTCACTGGAGACCTTTCAGGGGGTCTTGGCTGGTCAAACCTGATGTATCTTAATCTGGAACAAATCCATAGTCTCTGGCTTTCTGTGGAAACAAGAGCAGAGACTCTTTTCCAAAGCAACATATCCTTATATCCAAATTTTGAAGTCAAGGTACCTTTAAAATATACATTTTGGCATAACTCAACAGCTTTTACAATCAAATGTTTTTCTGCAGTTACGAATATCAAAGAGAACATAATCCAGATTCTTTGTGTGGTAGCCATCTTTACGTGGCTTATTTTTTTATATTAGCGTGAGCCTATTGCTTTAAACTGTAGCCTTCTAAGCCTGAAACGGCACTGGCGCTGTGGCTGCTGGTTCCGCCCACTTCAGCTTCCCAACATGGCGGCGGTCCGCTTTCCGCCAGCTCTGGGAGCCATAACTCTCAGAAATAGTGGGTCTACACTTTTACCAAAGTAGCGTGTAGCCCAGAAACCTCTTTTTTTGTTTTGTACTAGCAAAGGCTAAATTCACCACACAGTTTAATGTGCTACTTGCAGAGGCCTCATTCCCACCATACTGCAGGTCGAGAGCGCACGCTAGGAACCCGCCAGTAGCTCAAACCGGCAGCTGCCGCTTATTTGAGAGAGACAATTAGGAAGCTGTTTTTAGCTCCGTTTTAGAATCTTTTTTCTAAGTTTTTAGGTAGAAACTCTTGCCACCACGTTGGACGCCATTTGTTGCTGGAGAATTTCTCTCCAGCTCCCGCCACCAAGTCCCGCCAGTCCCAGAGCCCACTTATAAAATAAACACACAAACTCTTACATTATTTAAACTGCTTGGCCATTAGCTCAGGCCTGTTATTGTCTAGCTCTTACGCTTATATTTAGCCCATTTCTATTAATCTTTACTTTGCCACGTGGCTTGTGGCTTACCGGTACTTTACATCTTCCTTGTCCTGATGGCGGCTGGCAGTCTCTCTCTGACTCAGCCTTCCACTTCCCAGAATTCTTTTCCTTGTCCCGCCTATACTTCCTGCCTAGCCAATGGCCAATCAGTGATTTATTTACTGACCAATCAGCAACACACTTGACATACAGACCATCCCACAGCACTTTTCCATTCCCTCCCTCCTTCACTCACCTACTCACTCACTCACTCACTCACTCACTCACTCACTCACTCGTGCTGTCTCTTGCTCAAAAAATAAATTTTTTTCTGAGTCTATCTACATGTCGGGCATGACAGCGGTTGTGGGTCTTCAAATACAAGCTCCCTTCTTGGTCTCTCTCGTTTTAATCACTTGACAGGAACACTGCAGTAAAGGAATGGAGCACAGATCTCAAAATCATCTTTCTCTTGCACATGTCCCCAGGCTTCTCAGTGCCTAATTAGGAAGCTGCATAATTGAGGGAAAACGGTTCCCTCTCTCTTGTTTATCAGGGTCATTATTGACATCTGTGCTTGTTTTAGAACTCTTCTGAAAGCAATGGGGCTTGTGAGGCTTCCAGGATTTGCAGGTCCAGCTGACATGTTGCAGCAAGCCTTTTAGGAGATGTGACTATAGGACCTGTGTAGCTGGAGAATTTTTCTCCAGCTCCCACCGCCAAGTCCCGCCAGTCCCAGAGCCCACTTATAAAATAAACACACAGACTCTTACATTATTTAAACTGCTTGGCCATTAGCTCAGGCCTGTCATTGTCTAGCTCTTACTCTTATATTTAGCCCATTTCTATTAATCTTTACTTTGCCACGTGGCTCATGGCTTACCGGTACTTTACATCTTCCTTGTCCTGGCGGCAGCTCCAGGCAGTCTCTCTCTTCCCTTCCTGTTCCCTCAGTTCTCTTCTCTGTTAGTCCTGCCTATACTTCCTGTCTGGCTATTGGCCAATCAGAGTTTATTTACATATAGCGATATCCACAGCAGACCTGTTTAGTGCAGTGAGACACCCAGACCTGGCTAGACCTGTGTAAATGAATGCATATCCAATCCAATCAAGAGTAAGAGATTCACCTCGCAGAATGATTTTTTTTTAAGCAAAGAAAATTTCACAGTATTTTTTGCAACAGGGAAGAGTTCCTGGTTGTTTACGTGCTTTGTAGAATGTTGATTCAGCATTTAGGTATCAATCATGTGCACTGTTTGAAGAGAAGACAGCTCAAATCGGGAAGATAGCTCACACTATGACTTCAGCCGTTACCCCCATTTCAAACAGAATCCATTTTAGAAATGCTGTAAGTGGAGAAAGACTCATTTTGACTCATAGTTTCAAAGGGTTACAGTCCGTTATAGCAGGGCAGACATAGAGAAGTGGCCCAGGCCATGATGGTAGGGGCCTGTGTCTGTGCCTGTTCACACCTAACAGTGGACAGGAAGCTGTCGTTAGCGTGAACTAGGGGCAGGGTAAAAAACAAAACAAGACAAGGTAAAAAGCCCACACTTCAAAGACCTGCTCCTGGTATATTACATGCACAGAGAGGTCAGAAGGCAGCTTTGGGTGCTGGCCCTCAGGTGCCTTCCTCCATCTTTTGTTTGAGACAGGGTCTCTCCTTGGCCTAGAAAATTTTAAGTCAGGCTAGTTGACTTGTTAGCTTCCAGGGCTCTTCCTGTCTCTGCCTCCAGTCTCTCCATGGCTGGGGTTGCAGGCCTGCGCCTCACTTTTCACAGGGGTTCCGTGACTCTGAATTCAGGTCCTCATGCTTCATGAGGGTGAGTGCTTTACTGGCTGAACTATGTCCCCAGCCCTAAGAATTCCACGTCTTTAATATGTCGTCTGAACCCTGGTATCTAACAGTCTTGAGGCTATTTTGAAATTATATGAAAGAATAAAGTTACCTCTTTTGTGGGGCAAGTTTGGATTGAGTTTTTTATCATTTCCAGAGCAAGATCTCTGACTCCCTCTCTCTCCCAAGTGGCTTCTACATCAGTTATCAAAATCTATGGTTTCTTCCTCTAACCCCTCAAACCCTGCTTGTCATCTTCATCTCAATATAGTTAAGGAACATTCAAAACACTTGTTTGAATGTTCAAAATCTCAGTCTCTTGGCTTCCTCTTCTCCCTGCCGCCAAATCCCTTCTCAGAAGCTGCCCAAGTAATCCTCAGAGAGCAGGTGTATAATAATGAAGATACGACTATACCATCCCCAGTGTTTCACAGGCTCATCATTCCCTGCAGAATTAAGTTCAAGTTTCTTGGTCTGACCTTCCATCCCTCTAGAGTCTCACTGTAGTCTCTACCTTTCCCACTTCTGGTTTCTGCTACCTCACACAGGCAGTTTGCGTTTGAGGATTATGGATTCTTCTCAGGCATTCAAATCCTTGGAGCAAGTTGGATGTAAATCTCAAGTGAACTTACTGTCACCCACTCCAGATCTTCCAGTTTCCAGGTCCAGTGGCATCTTGTCCATTTGAACTTGAAGTCTTCCCTAATTCATTGCTGGAAACCATGTCTGTGCTCTCCAAACACTTCCACAACTGTGTTACTTTCCATATTACTTCCTCTCATCTTTACATTCTGTTATAGCTGTGTATGGATACTGTAGCTAGCCTGCTTTCTAGAATTCTTCCCTGTTAGACAACCACTTTCTGCCATAGCTCTATTTCAGATCACATTGTATGTATGTCTTCTCTTCCTATCTAATATCTTATACATGGTTATCTAATTGGTATAAATAAAATGATAGAGGTTGTTTAATGAATTTATTTTATACAAGGTCATCTTATATTACCCAGGCTAGTTATGGCCCTCCTACTTTGGACTCCTAAGTGCTGGGATTACAGTGTTACCACTATGTCACCACACAGTCTAGATTCTTTTAAACTTAGGTTTTGAAGAACACCAATAAATAAATAACTTAACAAATAAGTAAATAAACAAACCTTTCCTACTCATCTACCCTAACTCTCAATAAGCCTACTGAAGTTCACGAGGATGCCAGGAAATTGGCATTCTCAAGTACTAGTATAATCTCCATGTTCACCCCTAGTTTGCACTATAAATTTTCCCACATAAAACTAGAAGTTAAGCAACTCTTTGACGTATCTCTTACAAATTCTAAATTATTGTTGCTGAGCTCAAGAACCACACACAAGTGTGATTGGAAAGCTTTCTCTGAGTCATGTCAACAGGAGGAAGAGCAGGCATTCAAGTAGTGAGCCGCATGTTACCAAATATTTCCACAAAGATGACATCACTGCTTTCTCAGAACAGCCCTGTGAAATCAACAGGGTAGGCATCATCAGCCCTGTTCTACCAATGAGGAAAAGGTAACATGTAAGAGGGGCTAATGAGTTAGCAAGTTTCCATACCTAAATATTGGACAAGACTAGCACTAAAACTCAGTATTTCTGGCCCTACCCCAAGCTCTGCCAGCTGACCCCCTACTCTTGCTACCTTGGGCTAACATAGGTGATTTCATTTCCTCACTAGTTACTGATTTACCAAAGGTCACATGACCACTGGGTTCCAGCCATTTCTGTGTAAGGAGTGGAATAGAGAATAGTATAATTTTCTTATTCCTAACTAACTTTCCATCTCTCCTGGATGTAATTGTATAAAGTCTTTGTTTCTGCTTCTACCCCCATCTTGCCCCAAGCCTGTGGGTAGAGCCAAGACAGATGAGAGACAAATCCATCAAAGCAAAATGGAAACTTAAGTTGCCCTCACCTGGAGTCACCCTGTTCTTAGATTTCTTGATGTGAAAGATATTTTATTTCCACATTCCTGTTTGGCCTTCAAGTCTCTTGTGTGTGGAGGCATCATAGCAGAGACAGCATGAAACTGTGAGATGTGTATTTGGGTAGAGACTCCTGAGTCCCAGTCCTCTTTCTAACACTCCAAACTGGGCATTTTATTGTTTGGTGTTTGGGATTCTTCCCATTAAAAAGAAGAACATGAGTTTGATCGTGCTCAGTGTACCCAGAAAAACGCAGCAAGGAGCAAGAATCACTTGGTGCACAGTGGGTTACAAATGTCCATCATTGGTATTCTACCTGTGTCCATGCTGCAAACTCTTTCGCAAAGGACTCTCTACACAAAACATTTTTTATGGGTTCCCTTTCTTCTTTTGTCAGAGAGGAATTGGGGCATATCAAAGGTAAATTCTTAGATCAAAAATACCAACCTCTGAGTGAACTTCATTTCCCTAAAGCTCGGAGATCTCGGAGCAGGGCTGGGCAGGGGATAAAAGGCTGGATAATAAAACTCTGGATTGGAAGTGGGTTCGGAGGGCTGCTACCAAGATGAGAATTTGCCTTGAAGTCAGCAATCAATTCTTCAAAGAATAGTCTAGCAAATCAAAGACTTGTCATTTATTTGTTTTTAATTTTCCTGCAGGAAGGTTTTTAAGGATTTAGTAGCTCAATTTTACGGCATTATCGGCATTATCAAGAATTCAGAGAAAGAGCGAAGAGCTTCTATCTCTTGTCTTAAAGGACAGGCTAGCTTAGATAACCTGACTTCACCAGTAAGCTGTTCACGACAGTCAAAGCCCCTTATCCTTGGGGGAGGAGCTCCAAGTCCCTTAGCAAATGCTAGAAAACCCAGATACTACCAAATCCCTTGTATACTCTCCTTTTTTTTAACTGTATGTACATGCCTATGATAAAGCTTATTTCATAAATTAGACATAGTGAGAGAGTAGTAACAATTAATAATAAAATAGTACAGTTATAACAATAATTTATATGAGCAGGGCTCTCTCTCTCAAAGCATCTTTTTATATGCTCACCTTTCCATTTAAAGGGACTGTTTACAGCTTCGCTTTGTCATATCTAAATTGCCAGCCTACTGCTTCCTACTTTTTCTTTGCTCGTTTGTTGATAGCCATTACTGGATGAAATAAGGGTTACTTGAACACAACTACTGCATACTGCAATAGTTGCCCTGATAAATGAGGTGGATACTGAGCGATCCGGGGGGATTGGTAGCATATATGGCATGGATACATGGACAAAATCCATGTCCTAAACAGGGTTGAGTGGCCCAGCACAAGATTTCATCCGATTACTCTAAAATAGCGAGCAATTTAAAATGTGTGCATTGCTTATTTCTATGCTTTTCCATTTAATATTCCCAGCCTTTGGTAAACCATGAATAACTAAAACCCCAGAGAACGATAGCATGGCCAAAGCGAAGCCATTTTATACAGTGACGCTGTCAAAGTAGCTTCGGTAGTTTAGACTTCACAGTTTTCCTGTATTGGAACCAAGTGAATTTCATTTTTACACATAACAAAAAAAAAAAAAAATCATATCACCATGGATGGTACCACATTGATATAAAGAAGTCATTTTGCCGGGCGGTGGTGGCGCACGCCTTTAATCCCAGTACTCGGGAGGCAGAGCCAGGCGGATCTCTGTGAGTTCGAGGCCAGCCTGGGCTACCAAGTGAGTTCCAGGACAGGTGCAAAGCTACACAGAGAAACCCTGTCTCGAAAAACCAAAAAAAAAAAAAGTCATTTTTATTGCCAGCGTAAGCTACGAAACCCCCTGCTGCCTGCTTTTCCCACTCTTTGGCGGAGGAAACTACCGCTCATCTACAGAGGATGCCTCACTCTGGGCATGCGCAGTTGCTCAAACAGTGCTCCAGCCGGCCTTGTGAAGAAATAAAATGCTTGTTTGTTGCAGGAAAAGGAAGAGAACTCAGCATCCCGGCCACCAGGAGAGCACGAGGCTTGTGCCCACAGTTACCAGGGAGTTACATGTTCACAGTTGTAGTTTATGTCATGATTTCCCAGCGGACAAGGATAGAAATGTGAGTAACTACTTAGAGATCTCACAGAATCTAGGGGATAAATGTCCTCACCAATTTTAGTACGCTGAAACCCGGATAAGAAAGTCACCCCTCCTTGAAGGAAGTTCCCACCTGCAGCTGCTGGTGTCAGTACTGGAATCTTCTGGCAGGGTGACCTTCAGTGCCATTGCCTTATGACTGGGTTTTCAGAACTGTTACCCTCCTGGAGCCCAGGGAGAGAGCCGCAGGAGTGCTCCACCTACCTTCCTATGGTAAGTCCCGGCTCCCAGGAAGGGGCCTCCTCCTGTACCAGGGCAGCAGCCCCAGGAGGGCCTCTCTCACGTCAGCCTGGAGAACAGCTCTTCCCAGTGTTCTTCAGGGCTTTGACATGAAAATAACACTGCCGATTATTCCGGCAATTTCCCTAATCCGTGAGCCCAGGGCAGCAGGAACCAGGTGCTGGGGGGTTGTAATAAAGTAGAGTGCTTCTGGAGATACAAACCTTCTCGGCCTCGCCTCTGGTGGGCCATCTTTAACACTCTTTCAATATGGGACCTGCTATACTGCTCCTGGGCATGCACCGGAAAGACGCGAACTACAGAGGTCCTGGCACAACCATGTTTGCTGCTTGTCTGTGTACAATAAGAAAGAAATGGAGACAGTCCAGATGTCCATCAACAGATGAACGCGTAATGAAAACGTGGCACACAGAAACAATGACGTTTTATGCAGCTGTGAAGAAAAATGAAATTATAAAATTTGCAGGAAAGTGGATGGATCTGGAAATGATTGTATTAAGTGAGGTGAATCAGTGAATCAGACTAAGAAAGGTAATGCATATTATCTCTCGTATGTGGATCATAGGTCATAATGCTTTTTTATACATGTTTGCCATTATATATTATATAATATGTGCATATATAATATGGAAATATATATCTGAAAGTAGTTGCGGTTATTGGTCATGAGACTAGAAAAAGGACTGCAAAGGGGGTAAATGAGGTTTTGAAGGGAGTGGGTGGTAAAAGAACACACATGACATGAAAGCGGAAAGGCAGCTGAGGGGTGGGGGTGGGGCAGGGGAACACTGAGAAGAAGCCGGAGGAAGGTCAACCATCAACAATGTTCAAAAATGTCATAGTGGGGTCCAATACATTGTGTGTAAACATACACACGAAGTTCCACACAGGTTCAACAGAGGTTCAACACAAAATGAAATAGCAACATCCACCAGATGGGCACGGGAGACTAAAAGTGTAACCAGCGGCTGCCACTTCCCCCATGGCTCCGGGTGCTCAAAGCAAGCTGGCTTTTCAGCCATTTCCACCTCCACAGACACAAAGGCAAACACAGAGGCCTCTGATCATCTAAGCAGAGCAAGAACGGTCTCAAATTCAGTGTGCTGGGTCTATGCCAAGGTCAGATTGACTAAAAACTTCAAACAAAACAGCCAAACATTCCCTGTCACCTCTGTTCAAAATACCTGCCTGTCCCTTGCTCTGTGACCTCCATCACCAGTGGTGACATTTGTCTCTATGCTGGATGTACAAGGGTGACAGAACCAAAAAAAACAAAAAACAAAAAACAAAAACAAAACAAAACACCCCCCCCAAAAAAACCCAAAAAACAAAACAAACAAACAAAAAACCCAAACAAACAAAAATCTGGGCGGTGGTGGCATATGCCTTTAATCCCAGCACTCAGGAGGCAGAGCCAGGCCGATCTCTGAGTTTGAGGCCAGTCTGGTCTACAGATCGAGATCCAGGACAGGTACCAAAATTACACAGAGAAACCCTGTCTCGAAAAACCAAAACCAAACAAACAAACAAACAAACGCAAGGGTGACACAATAGTAAGACATGGTGTTTTCCTCTGTTAGCTTTTAGATAATCATTTATCATAGCTTTCGTAATAAGAATAATGAGTAGCTAAAATGGATAATCTGTCACTATGAAATATGTTAGTGTTTTATGTGTTTGCTACTTTAATCAATATAGCCCTACGAGGTAGGTGCCTGTCACACCTGGTTTGACTCTTAGTGTGCTGGTTACTCTGCTGATGTCTCTTCCATGCATTATCCACCATTCACTGTCCCTGCTCTATGCCCAGGAGTCTTAGAGACAGCTGGCCTGGCTGTCTTGCAAGCTCATGTTGGTAGATCCAGGATATCAGAGGATGAAGGAGCATTACTGGACCACTTGTTCCATGTCCCTTCTTCCTTCTTCTCCCAGCAGCTATATCTGTCTGTGGACTTGGCAATCATTCCAGGCAGGCCTCCCTCCCTGGCAAGCCTGCTCACCTGGCCTTTTGTTCCCTCTCCCACCCCAGCCTAGTGCACTTCTGCTGCATTCTGGGGGAGGGGGAGCTCTCTTCCACTCCTCAACCCTTTCTTCACTTCTGCCAGTAGGCACTTTGTTAGAATCTCTTCATTTGAAGCCATCTAAGGGGAACCATGTTCCCTCCAAGTCCCTGACTGACAGGCCCGGTGTAAGATCGTGTGCCTCAGAGATGCAAACCTCAGATCCAAATCCAGTGCTCAACAGCAGGGGGATGGGGCTGTCGAATGACAATAAGGGAAATAAAATTTAAAAGCCACGAGAAAGTGGTAGAGAATCATTACAGGAACTCACAGGCTGATAAACATATTTCCTAGAGAATGGACATTGTGTTAAGCTTTCAAAAAATAGTTAGAACATAGACACAAGAATTTGAAATAGTGTTTCAAATATGAGCAGGAACAGTGAGGACAAAAACACAGACCACATCTTGGGGCAGAAGTGGCCCAGTCTCTGAAGTGGAGTACACTTATAGGAGATGTTTCACAAATTGCTTCTTTAGAACCTTATTGACCTGTGAAACATTACTATCATATTGAAAAAAAAATAAAATTCCCCAATGAACTGAACCAGACTGATTTATCCAGAATTTCTCAGAGCATTTAGGATGCTAATAAGCACATTAAACTGAACTATATTTTCAAAGATAACCTGTTAGTACCTACAAGAAGTATGAGGGGGATAATATTTAGAAAGTACATGTTATCCAATAAGATTCTATGATACTGTAGGTCTTCCTGGTAGAGTAATTCAGAACACTGTGGACCATCCAAATTCAGAGCCTCCTTGGAAATGCCTCCAGAGTTCCCGGGAATGTCTCAAGTCATGGACAAAAGCAATTTAGAATGCAGACATATATTAAACCAAATTGAATTTATCATCTCGACATGACTTGCAAGGAAACAATGGTGATCACAATTTAAACAGAGATTTGGACTTATATATATCCTGTACAATACTAGAATCCCAGCAGTAAAACTTCACAACATGCTAGCTATTCAAATTACTTTAGATCTAATATTTTTAGCTAATTAAAATGTTATCCATTAATTCATTTAATCATTGATTATATACCAATCAATAGAGCCTTTACTAGGAGCTCTTGGCTCCACTATAAAGGAAGAAGTCACACACTTCCAAGAAAAACAAGACAGAATTCCTGCTCATGAGGTGCTATGAACTTGAACGTCAATGTGCAAGTACACACAGTCAGAGACACTAGCTCCATACAGTTCCCGGAGAGCAAAGAGTGATCTCAAACATCCAGCACCCAAGGGTGGGAAGCCTTCAGAGAAGGGTTGGTGTCTGAGCTTGAAGGGTGAGTAGAATTTGCCAGACAGAAAAGTAGTCTCATGAAAGAAACTGAAGTCAAGCATCCAGACTCCATACTTAACCACATTAAAGCTTGATTCATATAAAAGAGAGACTCCAGTATTTGTGGATAAATATAACCATAAATTGAAAACAAAACAATTTTCAAAAAAAAATGCTTTCTAATTTGAGAGAAATTTTTGTAATGTAAAAAAAAATCTTTGATTTCTCTTTCGTTCTTGATCATGAGGCTCTTTGTAAAGTTAGGGTACACCAGAGAAGCACAGCATTGGCCTCTGGAGACTTTTCAAATTTAACCAAAGAAAATGAGAAACACATAGTTGTCTTGAAATGTTTCTAATTTTTCAGTTGAGAGGAGTGCCCACAGTATACAGGAAGTTGCCAGCACCGGAGCCTGCTCCTCTTCCCGGCACTTTGAGCTCGATCTGGTCTTCATAGTCGGGTTAGAATGAAGCTTTCCCTTGCTGTGCGGCTTCTGTTTGTCACTGAGTCCCACCAGTGCCACCGTGAAGATCAATACTTAATACTGTGCATATATTACATTTATGTATTTCACCTTCATATGTTTGTATTTGGTGAGATGATGGCATATATTTTTAAATACTTAACATTAGGAATCTCCAATAAAACTAGGAATTTTTAAAGTTTTATTATATTTGCTTTGTTTTATTACATGCTTGAAAGACTTTGTATTTTAGTGGTTCACCTTGCTAGCTTTCTTTATTTAGTTATGGGAGCTGTTGTGCTCTTTTTTTTTAACCACGTAATGTTTTAAATATAGCACTGTAAGAAAAAAATTATTTCCTGCCCTTAAGACACTAATAAATATAAGTATAAAGGCTTGTCAGTATTCGTGGTTTAATAGACATTTGTTGATTCAATAAGTTGGTGATGGCACAGAAATTAGAGGAAGAGACATGAATGTAAAATTTAAATGTGTAATTTTTCACAAATTCCATACTAAGAGAAGCATTCTCACGTTTGGACCACATCAATAAAAATACCTGAGGGCTGACTAGAGACCTGAACTAATTTATTCTTAGAAATTTTGGATTAAATATTTAGCACTGATAACATAACAATTTGATTCATCTGTTCAATAACTTTTGAAATGTCTAATGAGCAGCCACAATAGCTATAATAATGATTATTAATAACCATCGCTGATATAAATTAGAACTTATTTCATGCTGAGTATTGTGCTGAGTGCTTTATATTGATGGCCCTGGTTAGCTCCAAGTACAGGTGAGCAGAGTGAAGCGTAGAGAATCACATCCTTTCCTAATGTCACCCAATAAGCAAATGAATTAATTCTACATTGTTTCCAAGTCAGTGTGATTCTAGAGCTTCACATCCCACTGTAGTTTAGGTCCTCGCCGCAAGCCCTGTGGATACCTGAAGATCTTTAAAAAACTGTTGTGTCAATGTCACAGACTCAGACTCGAAGAGGGTGTCACTAGGCACTCTGATTGCAGATGAAAACCAAGGACAGCGAGCGAGCGAAGTCCGAGCAAGGTGTTTTACATGAGGGCACACCTCCTTTATGCCTCAGATAGGGTTCGAAGGCCCCCATCTACTTCCTTATCTCTCATTCTAGCCTTCTTCTTATTTACTATGTGGATCTGACAACGCCCACTTACTGAGAAAACTACTAGCTCCACATAACACTGTAAAAATCACCAAAGTAGTAAGAAAGCATGTGGAAATGATTTTTATTTAAGTTATGTTTAAATGCTACATTAAAACATAGACATTGTGCATATTTATGGGTACTGTGTGATATTTCAATATGTACATATACTGTACAGTATTTTATTTTTAGCAAGGAACTAGATCTCCTCAGAAGTATGGTTGATAATCTGGTTGATAACTTCCCAACTGACTAACTTGCTGAAGCTGAGTATGGATCGTGGTCTCATAAAATAAACCCTGAATTGAATTTCACAGTTTAGAACTAGTGTTAAGTCTCTCGTGGTCCTGTGGCTCTAGTTTCCAATTATCATTTGTTCCTATTTCATCTTCTACTGCCAGGCCATTTAACAAGACCTTATGAGCACCTACACAACTGGGAAGAGGTAGCAGGTGTCCACAAGAGGACGGTGACAGTTGGAAGATGTGGTGATATATTGTGTACCCTAATAAACTTACCTGAGGATTAGAGGACAGAGCCAGCCACTAAATTAGACATAGAGGTCAGGCAATAGTGGCACACACCTTTAATCCTAGCACTCGGGAGGCAGAGATCCATCTGGATCTCTGTGAGTTCAAGGCCACACTGAACTACATGAGATTGATCCAGCATAGGAGAGAAACAGAGCCCGGCAGAGGTGGCACACACCTTTAACGCCAGCACTTGAGATCTCATGCCTTTGCTTGGGAAGCACACACACCTTTAACCCCAGAAAGTAATATGGCAGGGCAGAGAAAGGTATATAAGGCATGAGGAGACAGGAACTCACTCTCTTGAGGCTGAGGATTTCATAGAGGTAAGAACTAGTGGCTGGCTGTTCTGCTCCTTTGATCTTTCAGCTTTCACCCTGACATCTGGCTTTGGGTTTTTTATTATAAGACCTTTTAAGATTCGAACAACAGAAGAGCTGACTCAGCTCCTTATGGGAAGACTAGCAAAGGAGGGTGTGGAGCAGTACAAAGACTCTCAGCGATGAGTCAGGCCATCTCATGCTATGAGGAAGACCATCCCACGCTACGAGGCAGCAGAAGTATCAGCCATGCTATCTGCTGGAGCAGAGCTCAGGATCCTAAGTGAACACTTGAACCTCCACCTGCAAAATGGAGAAAACCATGTCCCTTGCTATAGGTTGAATGTGTATCCCCAAGTCCCTGAATTCTCATTGTAATAAGTAGGACCATTATGCGGTAGACACCTCATGAAGTCAATTAATGTTGTGGAGGAATGGGATTTTTACTGTGAGGTTGTGTATGGTATGGAAGGGAGGCAGCCATGTTTATTCTTGCATCTCCACAATATGCCCAGTGTTCCGTTATAGTAGCACAGACACCTCCATCTTAGATTTCTCAGCCACTAGACTCAGGAGCCAAATAAGCTTCTGCTCATTATAAATTATCCAGTCTATGGTGCTCATATGGCAGGCTAACATATCTCTCTTTTTCTGTTTATCTTAAAGATTACATGCAATAAAATATATTCCACACCACAGAGCAGAATTTAAGGAACACACCCATAATCTCTGCAGCTGAGTCCTAGCTCTGCTCCTTTGGTCTTGCGTTTCTCCTTTATACAGTAGCAATTCTCTTCTTATCCTTTTGCGGTGTGGTTCTACAGACCCAGTAAGATAAAGCCTTGCCCAGAATCTGGGAATGTATCATAGTGGTAAAGCTTTAGGCTTGCTTGGCTGAGCAAGGTGCTATGTCTAATCTCCAGCACTTCAAAGGCAGAAAAACAATAAAATGAAACTCCCAGGTCTTTCTTTACCTTTTGAGCTTCAGTTCAAATCCCATAGCCTCAGGGAAGCCTTCAGACCTGACATAATAAGAAACAATGATTCTCTCCTCCAGGTTTTCTAGCTCATGTCTATTCCCCAACCTAGCCCATATTTCAGTTTTCCTTGTGTTGAATTTTGTTTTATGTCCGTGGCATTTAATGCTCTGCACCATGAGGGTGGGGGTCGCTTGCTTGCTGAGATTTTATACAGAGGGGACACACAATAAACTCGCAGGTCTCGCCCTGAGTGAACTTTTAACTCCTCAGTAGCAGCACCCATAAAAAAGGTTTGAAAAGGCAGCAATGGGTTGGATTTTTTTTCCCCCTGGGGGAAAGATGGACAAGTACAGAAAAAAAAAAAAAAAAAAAAAGAGCAAACATCTATGCTTAGCATGAGAACACCTGCTGTTTACACAGCACGTTTCTTTCAAAGGTCAAAGCACTCTCCAAATCCATCATGTTGCTGTCCAAATGGCCATCACATAGATGACCTAAGCGCCAAGTTATTTTTCTTTTTCTTTTTTTTTATTAGGGAATTTTTTATTCATTTTACCTACCAACCACAGATCCCCCTCTCTGTCCTCCTCCCGCCTCTCCAGCCAAGTTACTTTTCACTGTCAAACCTAAGAAACATCTAAAACCAAGCAGTTGTATTTAAGCCCTGGACCCTCTCTGTATTGAGAACTACTGTTTGTTTGTTAGCTGTGTGGGACAATAAATAGCACCTGGAACTGGCTGAGAGAGGGATGTATTCTTAGGCTCGTCTGTGCCTTGATTTCTCTGTATGACTGATGGGAGTAATATGTATTCTCCGAGGCGCTGCTTTGAAAATTACAATTGTTAAGACAATGAGTAATGGATGTCAGTCAGAATGGGCTGAGGTAGCACTGGACGATAACGCTCCAAAACACAATCTTTTCGCACAGTGAATTAACCACAGCTAATGTTTATTAGCTTGCTATCTGCATTTAAAGAAGGGTTCCAAAGCACTGATTCTGTGTACTGATCTATCCAGCCCTTAAACCAGCCCCAGGAGCCCTGGTTGAATAGAAGAGGTTAGGAGAAAGGCCACTCAGCTTGTAAGTGGCAGGCCCTAGTGTGGTACGTGGTACATAGCTGTGGGATCTTGTGACACAGAAACCGTAGCAATGAGACCATGCCACATCCACGTAAGACGGGCAAAGCTCCTTTATTGTGATAACAAAGGAGTTGACCAGGCTGCCCTGCTCAACAGAGGCAGCAAGAAGCTTTGATTTAATTTTAGGAAAGAGTGGGCTGAAGTTTGAAAATTGTTCATTAGTCATGGGCACAGCTTCAAAAGATGTTTTCTTTTTTGTGTGTGTGCACAAGTATTCTGGCCTTGTACTTGTGTAAATGGGAAGTGAATTAATCTAGGAGCCACACTGAGTTCCTCCTGTGCCTAGCATCATTAGTGAAGTCAAAGGACTTCTTTTTTTAAATTTTTATTCTTTTTTTAACAGCTCTTAAATGCTCAATGTGTTTATATGTAGAGCTGATAACTCCGATGCTGGGGATAGACATATGAAAACAGAAAGGCCAAGTCTTTCATCCCATTTTAGTCATCCATCAATTTAGGCTCGGTGCCTTCATGTTTCTGTAACGTAGCCAACAGCTTTGTCCGCCTAAACATCAGAAGAGCTTTAGTATTGAAGCTGGTAGGCAGCTAACAACATGTCATCTGCTATGTGGTCTCTAAAGTTAGTAGTTATTAAGTTAGCTAAGAGCAAATGAGGCTGGAAGGCTTAGCTAGGTTTTTCTCTGGTGATAATTCTCTTGACTTTGTCATCGGCATGGCCATCTTGAACCCCACTAGATTTCACTTGGTTTAGTCCTAATGAGTTCCAAGTCCATCAATATTTCTATGGGGAGCTATAAACGCTTAGAGACCCATCATTGACTCTGTTACACTTGTGTGATTTTAATATAAGCATACCCTGGATCGTTGCGATAATCATCTGCATCCGTTCCTTTTTTACTGCTGTGATAACACTGCATGGCCACGGCAGCTTACAGAAGAAAGAGTTCCTTTGGGTTCAAGGGGGTCAGAGTCCAGGATGGTCAGGCCTAGCAGCAGGAGCAGGAAGCTGAGAGCTCTCTTCCTAAATCCCAAGCACAAAGCAGAGAAGGTGAACCCGGAATGGCGCCAGATTCAGGCGAAGCCACACCTCCCAAGTCTACCTAAACACCACCACCTACTGGGACCAAGTATTTTAAATGCCAGAGACTACAGGAGAAACATCTCAGTCAAAGCACCACATGGACTCTACCAAGAATTCATCTGGTTTTCTGTGCCTGTGTGTACTACTCTTTGGCCCGAGGGTGTTACCACTTTAATTGTTATGCTAATAAGAAAGAGACCGAGGGAGAACGAAGGCCTGTGGTAGGCAGGAGGGAGAAGACAAAGGAGAAGAGAGAGTCCTTAAGGGCACCTCACATACCACAAGGGTGGCCCTGCTGTGGAAAACTGAAAAGAACCCCTCTGGCCACCGTCAGTAGCCATACGCTGTCAACAGTTGGGGAAGCAGTCCTAATCTAATTGTATTGTTCTGGAAGATAATTTTTGTATAACACTTAAAAATCAGTTTTGGTTTTATTCTTGAGTTGTTCAAAAGTTTAAGTTTTTATCTAGTTTCATGTATATATTCATATCAGTGAACTATTTTTTAAAAAAAAAGTTTAAGCTAAGACTGAGGAGATCTAAGAAAGTTTTGCCTTTAATGCGGTGGACAATCCTAGTTTCCTTTATATTTAACAAACACTACTCAACAATGTGTTCAGGACCTTCCTATGTAAAGGCAAACACTAGCTCACTGGGCATGCCATTAACATCCCGGTGTGGAATAGGATGCTAGGCCCTCCCTTTCCAAGGGCAGGCTTTGACAGGAAAAAGGAAAGCTACTCTGGGACTGACAGGGGGAAAAAATGACCTCTGTGCAAAATCTTGTCCTACCATTCAGTAGCTGTCTGACTGTGAGCAAGATTGGGCCTCTCCAATCCTCCGAGAGTCCTTAGGGGGAAATCCCAGCGTCCTTACCCTTTTCATCATCATGACCTGCATGAAAGGTTGGTTCACAGAAGGAGATGTGTGTGGGAGACTACCCAGGCTCTGGCATCAGATACTTAAATAGTGAGGTCACCAGGCTGGCTTGGAGAAGACCCCCAGCTGTGGACTCCTTGGAGTGATTTAGGGAAGCAGGCACTACAGGCTAGGAGGTGGCTCCACCAGCTGGTGCCCTGGTGCCCCAGTAAAGACCAAGCCAGGGGGTCACCAGCCAACCCTTGAGAAGCTGCCAAGCCCACAATCCCCTGCTGTGCTCTGGCCCCAGCACGCAAGTGGCTGAAGTGCAGAGCCTGCAAACTTGGTAGTCCTGCCTCTGGGTTACAAACTGCTCCTCTCTGGAGGCTCTTGAGGCAGACCTAAGTTGGAGAGGAGTTTGGCCATCACAATTTCAGGCGCAAGAACGCGCATGGGTAAGGAGCTCACAAGTTTGTAGTGAGCTTCGCAAACTTGCCCAGGAGCGGCCCATGCACCCGGTGTGCTGATGGGCACCACTCTTGCTGAAGCACTTGGCTTTGCCGACTTCGGACAATGCAGACGTCTAGAACTTCTGTACGCGTTCTCGAAAGAGGGAGGGTGTCCCTGGCGGAAGGGACATCAAGAGGCGACGACCCTGTTGGTGGTGAGGTGCCGCGGAGACCCACCTGCGCAGGGCCGCAGGGTCTGGGATCTCTGAATGGCAGGCTGAGGATGAAGGCAAGCGGCGAAGGGAAGGGGCGGCGTCGGCGGGCGGGCGGGCGGGCGGCTCGGCTCGCGGCCGGGGGCGGGGCGGGAGGGCCCGGGAGGCGCGCGGGGTGGGGGTGGTAAGGGGGGGGGGCGGACCCGGCGCTGCGGACGCTGCTGGCCCGCCGGCTCACACTTGGTCGCGCTGCGGAGCAGGCATGGGAGCCGCGCGCGTCCTCCTCCGAGCGCCCACACCTGTCTGAGCAGCACACGGCCCAGCCCCGGCGGGCTGCTCCACGCGGGTGAGTGCAGTGCGGGGACCCGGTGTCGCCCGCTGAGTGCGGAGGACCCAGGCGTGTGCCGAAGCGGGACAAAGGGCCGGGTGCGCGCGGGGTGGGGTGGCTGCGGGCTGCGGGGGTGGAGGGGGCGACGCGGGGGAGGACTGGAGACCTGGTCCCGGCCTCTGCACTGGCTCCAGGCTGGAATGAGAGCCCGAGAGAGCCCCCAGGGACACACACTCTGTAGGGCATAAGGATTCACGCAGTGTCACTTGTAAAGTGGGTGGGGAAAGAAGGCTTTGAAACTGCCGTCTTGGATGCGGGGTGCTGTGTGGGAGTCGAATGGAGCCTTGTCTGGCAAGTTGTCCTCCGACTGGTCAGGGCAGGCTCTCTCCACGAACACACACCGCCACCTCTACCACTTGCTTTCCGTGAGCTCTGCATGTACCGTATCTGATTCCATCACGCTCTGAGCATTAATTTTTAACCGGACACGTGATTATGAACACACCTTAACAAGCAAGAGAAAGTCAGCAAACATAGGTTGGAAACAGGCTTTGGCTCTGAGTGATGGCTTAGTGCAGTACGCTAAACCTAGAAAATGCTGCGTGAACTTATCAACAGTTGTGGGAAGCAAATATTGCTTCAGCCTATACCCATTTATCACAAATCGTTAACTCTGAAATAAAAGCTTTTTCCTCCCCCTGGAACTTTTAAAAGAGGGAGACTTGTTTAGATGAAGCAATATCATCCCCCTCCTGAAGTGGGGCTGCCTCTCCCCCGCTCCCCCCTCAGAGCATCTCTTGAGAAAAGCCTCTGATTAAAATCCTGTTTATTTTATTGCCCATTGGGTGACACCCAGGAGAATTCAGAAACAGTCTGCGACTGGTGGAAAGCTCCAGGCTATTCAGTAGCTCAGTTAGAATAGGAATTGTTTCTCCCAGCTCTTGAAAGTGAACTTGAGGGTTCCTAGCCGACTCCTTAGGGAGAGGTTGGTGGATACTAGAATAGACTCACCAGGCCCTGTGGGAAGAGTTGAGTTTATTGTTAAAAGTTAGCTGTGGCCAAAACCCCTATCACAAATTAATATCAAGATGTTCTTAGACATTGTGTCAAGAGTATACTTGGGCAGGAGAGCACTTAAAAAAACTATTAACTATCTTTCAAGGAATCTCTTAGGAGTTAGGTACAGTAGTGCATGCCCCTGAATCCCAACACTTAGGAGGCTCCGGAAGGAGGATGGTGAATTTGTGGCTAGTAGGAGTTACACAGTGAACATTTTTTTAAAAGTCTCTTAGGATTGGATTGGAGGTGGGATGAAGGGACTGAAGATCCCACAGAGGCACTGCATTCATTTACCCCTGAGTGGTACACCATGTGCATATGAATAAATCCTTCACTTGTATTTTTCCATTATTATAAAGTCAGTAAGTAACTTGTCATGCTGTCTCTGAACTGGGAAGGAAGCAATTTTCCAAGGTAATTAATATGGATCTCATTTCTGTCTCACTGACGACGATTCAGGTAGACAGTGAATGAATATAGGTGTGTTTTTCTGCCTGTAGCATAAGTGCCAAAGTGCCCATTAGTGTGTCTGAGAACATTGTTGGCCCAGGTCTGCAGAGTTTAATAGTCTCAGTTTCTCCTGAGCATCTCTCCCATGGATGCTTTAGGAGCCAGTGTACCAGGCATTATTCATGCGTAATTCCAAATGACTCCAGGGAGTTTGTTTCTCACGGTCTCACCACTGACAGCTCTATGCACTCTGTTTGTGCTCTGCTTCAAGGTTGTTTTGGGATCACTAGGGTGGTTCCTTTGCCTAAAACCTGATAGAGAAGAAGTTAAACTCTGTATGACCTCGAGATTGTGTTTGAGCTGCCAGGCTTCCTAAGTTTCCTCCAGTTCCCCTCCCAGACCATCATTCTCAAGCTCTCATGTGATTAGGTCTGTTTTGCTCTAATGGGTTATGTGGCTCTGGAAAGTGAGAGCGAGCCTGGCTTCAGTGTATTCACAGAGCTTTGTTCATCTTTAGGCATTTGCTTTGGGAATTAGCAGGGACACATTGTTCAGTGTCCCTGGCTACAGATCTCATGGAGGACCCTTTGTCATCCTTCCAAATGGTGCCTAGAGTGAGCACTTTCATGTACTTTCTTACCTTTTATTGTGGTCACAGGAATTCATACCTTGTATAGGAGAGAATGGATGTCTGAAAAAATTAGGCTTTCTCTTGGAACACTTGTTTGCTTTTAGGAGTTAAATCAGTCTCTCAAACACTGCTCCCTTGAGGAGAACTGTGTTGTTGCAGTTTTTAAGACTACTGTGTGGAGAATCAGAAAAGGCAATCTCAGTAAATGATTATTATCATTGGCACATCTGATAATGTGCACAGTCTCTCCACCATAAAATTATTGTAGGGCTTATGAAGTATGTTTATAAAGTGTGAAACTTTTGAGATATCAGACAGCTAGACAGTGGCTAATATTGCAACCTGGGGGCAGGGAGTGTATAGTCCTCTTGTGGGTCAGATACACAGAGCTGGAAAAAAATGCAGTTTCTATATTACTAAACACAGTGAAAAAAATAGTTGTTCACCTTACTTTTCCATTCTGCTTTGCCATTAGGCGAAGTAATGCATAAAAACATTTAATTGGAAAGCTTAGAAGATAATTTATGTGTATGAGGAGTCTGTATCCTGAAAAGATTCATTCTTAGAGATGGAATGTGATAGACCTAACATTTTTTTTTTTTTTGGTCTAGAGTTAGCTATATGGAAGATAAGGTTTGGGAACCTTCATTCCTTTAAAAAAAAGTTGGTTTTCCAAACAGCTCTACAAAAACAAGACAATCCACTTTTAAACATTAGAGGATTTAAAGTTAAATAGCCCATGTATCATGTCTCCAGCTATGGGATTAGGATTGTATATGTTAAATCTGTTTGTTTACATCCCTGAATGTCTATGTATAAATCAATTTAGATGTGCATAGCACATGCTTACTTTGAGTTTGTGATATTATAAACAATATTTATCTCTATGGGCATATCTTTTTATCAAGTGAGCTGAGAAATTAATGCAAAGCTACTTACTTCATTTTAAAGCATCCTGGTTGTTATTGGCTGTCTTATGACTCAGAAATCAACTCAGCCAATAACAACTGTTAGGGTGGGGTGTCCGTGTCTCAAAAGTGACCCTCAATGGCAGTAGGGTTGTTTCTCTCTTACTTTTTCTTTGGAACTTTCCAAAGCATCCTCCAGACTCAGTCATCCCTCCACTGGGTTCATAAAAGCCGTCCCTGATAGATTCCTTTGTGGTTTTGTTTGCTCGTTTGTTTTTTGTTTGTTTGGCAGTTTGAAGATGGAGGTTTTAACTCCCAGTGAAGTAACAGATGAATATGATACATTTTCCTTCTCCCACCCACGGTACCTCCAGCTTCCATAAACAACATAGTCCCTGACCTGTCTGGACATTTTTGATCCTAAATGCATATATATATATATATATATATATATATATATATATATATATATATATATATATGCAAGCAAGTAGAAAATCCTGGACTTGCAAGAACCCGTGAAAGTGATTCCCTGGCTTGGGTTGCTATTAAGAACAGTTTTCCAACCCATGTTAAGTAAAGTTTGATGACACAGCAAGTAACTTTGGATGCTTATAACCTTAATAACCAGATGCCAGTGAAAGTCTATGAGGGCTTTACATCCAGCTTTGCCAATCAGTTGCTCACCAGATATTCCAAATCAATTTGGAATAATGACCTGCACCAGTTTCTTGACGTCCGTATCCCTTTCTATGTTTGGATTAGAGCTTTAACTTTCAGATGCACATACAAACCGTAGGGAAAACATAAAATGAAGATCTTCAGGGTGAAGTCTTAGTTCCACAATAATACCGGGAACTTACAAGCCTTGTTTCAAGCTAAAAGAAAATAGTGCTTCCAAGGCACCCCCCAATTTGATCTTACACAAAGAAAGCTGTGCTCTGCCCTAAGTAGATAGCAATCTTTCCCATAGATGGCCGACTTCTCCCTGACTCCTGGCTACATGATGAGGACTTAAGTTGTTAGGAATCTGAATTGGTAATAGCCTGTCATTTAGTAGATCCCTCAGCATTATTTCATTTGTAAGTGATCTCCAAAGTTCTTGGCATGTAGTCATCTACTGTTTTGCCAAGGAGTAAATTTGACCCTCTATACTGAGAGCTATCAGGACAGGAGCCAAGCTGACTGACTACCCAGCACCCACCCACCAAAGAAAATGGGTACCCCTCCATGCAGTACCACACACGTGACTGGTTTCTTTTGCAAACAGGCTGAGGGAGGATGTCATGTTGGCACTTGTGAAATAGAGCATACTTTGGGACCTTAGAAAGTATTCTTTAAATAAATAAGGATTTGCTGTACAGGCAAAGCACTTAGAAAGAGGGTTTAACTTTGCACGAGAGGAGGATTAATTCATTAAAGCAAAGTTCCTAGGTGGATTTTTAAAAATGTGTTTGCAGGAGTTTTCCGAGTCTCTCCTGCCTTTCTCTTCCCTGATACTTTGTCATTAAACCATTTAGTTAAATGGATAAAGCTTAGGACAATTAGCAGCACGACTTTGGTACAGTTGATAATTCAGACTCTATACAATTATGTACGTGTTTCAGATTTGGAATACAACGTTTCATGTGCTCATATTAGCATAGCTTAACTCTCTCGTTCTTCTTGTGCACTGAAAGTATCATATGTATCTTGTGATAAGTATAGCATGGTGCTGTCTCATTTCCTACTCTCTCCCACACAGTCATCCTTTAAAAACAGGGATCCTTGACAGCTTGGGCCTCTGGATTCTGTATCTCTTTAGATAAAATGAAACAAAATTTGGTGCAGCAGGCTTAACAGAATTAACATTCTCCACATCAGTCATGGGAAGAGGATAGTTAGGTTGCAGCCTAAGAGGGAAACACCTGATTTCTTTAGTAGATCATGTTTGACAGGGATTCTGATGTGAATGGGGAGGCCAGTCGAGGCAGGAATAACCTCAGCCAGTAGGTGGGAATAGTCAGGCAGGGAGCATGCCCCACAGAGCTCTCAGTGTTACACCACCACCACATTGCTGAGCCCTCCATTGCGGGGTGGACTCTGTTAGCATCAACACACCTTCCCTGGTCCATGTTGAAGTATTAGTCCTGACATTAGCATCCCCAACAAGCACATACAAATACACATGTGCTTGTATCCATGTACCCCATGATTTCAAGGATGCAAGAAAACAGCTTACTATATTTCCTCCCCAAGTACTGAAGTACTCCCAAAGTACCCAAGATTTTTCCTATTTACAAGGATGAAGGGAAGTAGAATTTTAAGGAGTTAGGAAATGGCGAGGAATTGGATTTTTTTTTAAGGATCTCATTCCTTCATTTCTTCATTCCTATTATTCCCTCAAGGGAGTGGGGCAAAAGAGGTAGCAGAGATGATGGAACACATTTTAGTGTGCAGGTATTGGGGATGTGGCTTGGCTTGCCTAGGTAGGCTAGGTCAGATCAATGGAGTGTTTGGTCTACATAAAGCAAGCTCAAGGCACCCCGAAGTTGCCAGCCTATCTGTACCCTACAAGAGGAAGCAAGTGAAAATAAGGAAATCACTGTTTCCTCTTGTTTCTGCTTTGTTCCTGGAGCTGGCCTCTTGAGAAATCCCCCTCCCATCCCATTCTGGGATGCCTGGTTGTGAATGAATTACCCCACCCGCTGAGTCAGCTGAACCAGAAGATCTGGAGCCCGTCAGAGCCCGCTGATGCTTGAGCAATGCTTCCAACCCTCTTTGTTAGTGCTTTTCTCCAGGGATGATTGATCAAGGCTTTACATTTATCTTTCAGGGTAAAATTTGTGCTCTTGCGTTTAGTACGCACAGTGCTCGACAGGGGGGTTCTTACCTGCAGCCTCTGTCGTCTTCTCTGTCCACTCCTGAGCTGGATATAATTCCCGAAGTGACTCACGCTGTTGCACACCCCCATGCTCCTGCATAGACTGTTGTTCATTCAAGGGTCCCCTTCTCTGTCTCATCATCTATCTAATGCCTTTTCAACTTCACACCTCCCTCCAGGAAACCTTTCCTGTTCCACTTTGTCCCCGCACCTGACTTTCTACCCTCAGTCTGAGCTACCCCATCATCTATGCATATCTGTCACTGGAAGTCACTATGCGTCATTCAAAAAAAAATGTGTTTTCTGAGCTACAACGCTAATTTATTCTTCCAGTAACACAAGCATTCACCCAATGACCCTTTCAAATGCTAGCGCAGGTCCAAGGCAAAGGCATTAGACAAGCAGAAAACATGGATACAGACACCTGAATAAATAACTAACAGTAATAGTCATAAAGTTATTAGACTTAATACAGTGTTAAAGCTTCATATCTTTGACAATGATTCCTTTAGTATGCAGCATAATCCAAATGTCTACAATTATTTGTTTGTTTGCAAGTATAAGGATGGTTGTTTAGGAGCTGACAGCTGGAGTTCAGCCATGCCCTAGAATATAAAACTTCAGTGGATCAGAATGAAATGTGCCTATGTTCCCAAAGGTAATACCTAACATGTTGCCCCCTAAATTCAAAGCAAAAATCTGCAAAATTCTCATATCATCTTCCAAATGCATGCATCAGGTAGGAAAGATAAGATTCCTAGTAAGTATGACTCCACCTTTCCCAGATGCCTTTGCTACCCAGTAAAGTGTGTAATTTAGATTTACTATTCAAATAAGAATGTTGCCCAGAAAATTATGTAAGAACTTACTGTGATAGGAATAAGAGCTAAGAAGGAAGAAAAAAAGGCCAGGGGTGGATGGGTAGTTAAATAGGAGGGAATAAGATGTATAATCAAGTAGAAAGAAAGTTCAAAATCATGTAAAAATGAGAGCTGGCCATATGTTCACAGAGTAATGGTAACTATGTAGATGTAGCCCTGAAAGGTGGTCTTTGCTTCTTAAGCATTAAGGAAAGGAACACCCGGTTTCATTTGGGGCTGAGGTGTGGGAATGATCCCAAGGTCAAGTCCTTACATGTAAGTGAGACCATTACCTGAGGAATTCTCTCCCTGGAAACCTGAGAAAGGCTCACAGTCTTAGAAACATGACCAGCATGCTGCCACCCTTTGCCAGGCTGCAGGAAATGAGCTGTCACTCTTGTCCTCCTGACTTCTTGTCTTTGTGTCTACAGCAGCTCTCAACATGGCGGGGATCCCAGGACTCTTCATCCTTCTCCTGCTCTGTGTCTTCAGGCAGGTGAGTCCCTACAGTAGTCCATGGAAACCCACTTGGCCGGCTTACCGCCTCCCTGTCGTCTTGCCTCAGTCTACCCTCAATTTAGCCAAGCCAGACTTTGATGCCAAAGCCAAATTGGAGGTGTCCTCCTCATGTGGACCCCAGTGTCACAAGGGAACACCACTGCCCACCTATGAAGAGGCCAAGCAGTACCTTTCCTATGAAACCCTCTACGCCAATGGCAGCCGCACAGAGACTCAGGTGGGCATCTATATCCTCAGCAACGCCGAAGGCAGGGCGCGAAGTAGAGACTCTGAGGCCGCGGGAAAATCTCGTAGGAAGAGGCAGATTTATGGCTATGACGGCAGGTTTAGCATTTTCGGGAAGGACTTCCTGCTAAACTACCCTTTCTCAACGTCGGTGAAGCTGTCTACGGGCTGCACCGGCACCCTGGTGGCCGAAAAGCACGTCCTTACTGCTGCACACTGCATACACGATGGGAAAACCTACGTGAAAGGGACGCAGAAACTCCGAGTGGGCTTCCTGAAACCCAAGTATAAAGATGGTGGCGGAGGGGACAACAGTTCGAGCCTAGCCATGCCTGACAAGATGAAATTTCAGTGGATCCGGGTGAAACGCACCCACGTGCCCAAGGGGTGGATCAAAGGCAACGCCAACGACATCGGCATGGATTATGACTACGCCCTTCTGGAACTCAAGAAACCCCACAAAAGGAAGTTCATGAAGATTGGGGTGAGCCCTCCGGCTAAGCAGCTCCCTGGGGGCAGGATCCACTTCTCTGGCTATGACAATGACCGGCCAGGCAATTTGGTGTACCGTTTCTGTGACGTCAAAGATGAGACCTACGACCTTCTCTACCAGCAATGTGATGCCCAGCCTGGGGCCAGTGGTTCAGGGGTCTACGTGAGGATGTGGAAGAGACCACAGCAGAAATGGGAAAGAAAAATTATTGGCATCTTTTCGGGCCACCAATGGGTGGATATGAACGGCTCTCCACAGGATTTCAACGTGGCAGTCAGAATCACTCCTCTTAAATATGCGCAGATTTGCTACTGGATTAAAGGGAACTACTTGGATTGCAGGGAGGGTTGACCCCGCTGCTTCTTCCTGCCAGCACTCCAGGGTCTTTGGGCTCAAGTTGTAGGAGATACCAGCTTTTTATCATTGACTCTTGTACCTGTGTGTCAAATAATATCTTTTACCCAACATTCTTCAAGTGGCAAAATGATTGGCTCTGTTATTTGAAAACTGGTGTGTGCATCATAGCTTTTAAACGGTCTGAAAGCATACTTTCGTACAGAGATTTCAAAATATTGATGTTTGGGGCAATAGGGAATATTTGGCAATTAAGTTAAACTTTCAGTTTTTTTGAGAACTCTTGTTTTTTTGTCTTATCCAAGCTTGCTTCAAAGGTTTATATTAAATATGTGATATATGGAGGATTTGAATTCCTGTGTTTGTATATGTATGTGTTTTCTTCAGAGAGTCATATATTGATATTTTTGTAATGTGTGGTTATAATGCATCTGGCTGGTGACATCATAGCACTTCAATAGGCAATTATAATGTTTTTGATTCAACATTTACATAGTAGTCCTTGAAGAGAAACAATAATTTATTGGCTATATTGATATACATATAAAACTATATCTTACAGTAAACAGAATTTCCATGCTGCTTTTAGTTTTGAAAATAAAACTTTCTCTTCTAAAAACCATTGCTCTACTTTGTGGGAAGTCTGTATATGCCTCTGCAAACCTTGTCATTACACCCGAATAGGCAAGATCATTTATCCCAATCCCTCCACTTAGCAAGATTTCAGTCACGTATCTGGGGCTAACAGTTTCTCAAAAGACAGTAAGTGGTGCCTAATTAGAACAGGCTGAATTGCTTCCCAGCTAACAGGTTGTGGCTACAATAAAAAACAATCCTTGCGTCTTACCCCCCAGAGTGCATCACATCTCACTGTTTATCATTTGGATGGGTAATTTAAAAGGAATTTAATTCCTAAGAACAGTGGATGCACTGCTCCCTGGGTGTCACAGCAGAATAACTGCTTGTTTGAAGCTGAGCATAGTCACACAGCCTAATCCAAAATTATTCTGCATAGTTTTCAATGTGCTTCCAGAGAACTGTGTATTTTTTTTAATTTGCAGACTTTTCTTTTTCACTGTACTTCTTTTATAGTTTTAAAAAATGCTTGGAAGTTGCTATAAGAAGAACCAGTGTAGCTCTCTTTTCCCATCTTAAAAGGGGGTCTCTTGATGGAATGGTCTAGGCTATCAGCACATAAAATCAGATGCAACAGTCAGAAAACCATTGAAGACAGTTGGTAAGACGGCTCAGCAGGCAAAGGTACTTGCTGCCAAGCCTGACAGCCAGAGTTCAATTCCTGGAACCCACACAGAGGAAGGAGAGAACTGACCCCCACGGCTTGGTCTCTGATCTCCACAGATGTGTGGTAGCACACGAGTGCCTCCCATAAATAAACAAAGGTAACTTAAACATTGGAGGGCTGGGGCATGGCTAAGCAGCTAAGAGTGTTTGCTGTGGAAACATGTGGATCCGAATTCAAATCCGCAGCACTCACATGAAAAGTGGACCGTAGACTCACACACACACCTGCAATCCCAGCACGGTCAGGGACAGGAAGAGGAGGATTGTTGAGTCTCGCTGTCTTCTGGCATAGCTCCAAGTTCAGTGAGGGCTTTGGTGCAAAGGAATAAGGCAGAGGATGAATGAGCAGGACACTCGCTGTCCTCCTCCGGCCTCTACACATACACAGAGGTGCAACACACACACACACACACACACACACACACACACACACACACACTACATAAAATAAATTCAAACAGTGGGGAGAACACAAAAACTAATCAGAACCATGTATTCCAGTAAATGTCTGTGAACAGAATCACAGAACGAAAAGAAACGAGTGACGTGTTTTGTAGTTTCATCTTGTGCCTCTGAGCCTAAGCACTTCTTCCCAATTCTATCTGTGGGGAGAACAGTAATAGGAGGTAGATGTTTGTGGTGTCGTATGCTGGGTAACTTTATCTTACATTGTGGCCGTGAGGACATCCAAATAGAACGCTGTCAGTTAAGCATTCTTGTGGCTTGTGTTTCTGGAGCTTTATAAAGGATCATCCTGGTAAGGCCCTCAAGACAGCGCTGCTGGTGCTCTTCATATTGTATGTCAGGCATAGTGAAGGGACCCAACAGGGCTGGTGGGAATCCACTGAGTACAATTTGCTTTCAGATCGAGCAGGAATCTCATCTCACCTCTGGAAGAAGAGGCATGCCCATTTCTATGTCTGGTATTTGGGATTTTTTTTTTGTTTGCTTTTGAGAGAGAGAGAGAGAGAGAGAGAGAGAGAGAGAGAGAGAGAGAGAGAGAGAGACTTTGTAAATAGATGTTCCTTTTATGAATCTCCTTGATATTTAGATTTTGATTTTTTTTATAAAGGTAGACAATGGCACAAAGTCAAAATAATGTCAGTTCTTAGCTCACAAGTAGATGCAACATACTAAAGAATAGTACCCATATGCTGTATTGGTGTTTTTAATGGAATGGTAAGAGAAAATTATAAACTGTTTCAACAAGTCCATCTTTTCATTAGTGGTAAACTGTGATGTTAGTGTCATAGTAGAGCTCGGAAGATGGCTCAGTGAGCAAGGAATGTGTGCAAGTGTAAGGAACAGAGTTCAGATCCCGGGACCCACAGAAGAGCTGGGCAGCCTACAAGGCCAGACCTGGGAAAACAGAGACAGTGGATCCCTGGAGCAAGCTGGCTAGACTATCCAGAATCAATAACTTCCAGGTTCAGCAAAAGACCTTACCTCAAGAAATAAGTACAGTGTGATGGAAGAAGACACCTGGCATTGATTTCATGCCTACATATGCACACATACATTTGCCAGAACACTCTCAAACATGCACACACATGCAACTACACCATAGACTGAACTTTTGGTAGCAGTGTAATTAATACACCTGCATTAGTTCTATACATTTTAACAGTATATTTCTACCAAGGTTAGTGGAACCATGGTTCCTAAAGCATGTCCCTTAAATACATGCCATTCCAAATTTCCTGCCAGAACTGAAAAGGGTACTGTCATCAAGTAAGAGGGAGATTCCTCTTAATGCCCCCTCACATACCTGTTTGCATACTGGGAGCTATAAAACGTCTTATAGTAAAGAGACCTGTTACTATTTTTAAATCTGCATTTCTGTAAATGTCTCTGGTCAGAGAACCTTTGCTTTGCCCTTGTAATATATTTAGGTGTTGCTGTACAAACCTGTAGAAAGTGTGACAAGCCACAAACTGGGTTAGGTATCTGTGCCTTTGGGGCTCACTTAGGTCATGCAACTAGGATTTGGAAATGTTCCAAGAGGGAGAGTAACTGTGAAAACCATTGTCTCCGAGGATCGGAAGGTTGGGACAGAATTTAGGACACATTTGGTGACATGATTACAACCTGTAGGAGGAAACTATGTAAAAAGCTGTTGGAACAACACCCAGAAGATACAGAGTGTGAACCAGTAGGTGGCTGAGCTGTTTGTATGAATTCCTGCCCTACCCGTTTGGGATGAGAATGGGGTGAGAAGGCTGAGACCATGCTCCTAGTTCCCTGTTCGTCGTGAAGCTTGGGCTACCTGCTCCCTGGAAAATTTCCAAGGGCACCCAAGCCACTACTTCCTTGGAGATCGTTTTGAACTCTCACGGGGTTTTCAACCTAGAACTTGTGAGGATGATGGAGGGTTGACTTGATGGTCTACCACTGGTTAATTGGAGACTAATGATGGCCATCCAGGTATGCAGAGGAATTCCAATAGCTGCTCTCAGTACTTCCTTATCCAGGACTAGTGAGGGCCCTGGGCAAGGATGCCAGTGGAAAATCCTGCAGTAGATTTGATTCTTTCTTCACCTGGTATATGCTCCTGCTCACTTCTGCCCTTCTTCATGCTTGTCACGAGCCATCTCAGTGATGCTTTGAAGTGGTCCCCATCAGTTGGGTTCCATGGATGTTTATAATCTAGCCTTTTATTTATCATCCCGAATGGGGTTGTTTTGAGGCTGGCCAAAAAGGGATATTGTAATAATGAGGCTGAGACCACAGAACATTTCACATGCCCTAGGCAAACTAGTATGTTTGGTCTCTGCTCTAATTCAATTCTGATGACAAAATACTCTGTCCAACAGCAGCTTAGGGGAAGAAAGGACTAATTTGGCTTACACATCAAGGTCTCAGTCCATCACTGAGGAAAGTCAGGGCAGGGACTCAAGGCAGGAATCTGAAAGCAAGGGACTGCTTGCTGTTCCACACAGCACAACCTCCAAAAAGGAACCAACATGGCCAAGAAGGTGATGAAGAAAATGGAGAAAAATTCCTCCTGGTTTGCTCAAAGACTCGCATTTAGCTGACTTTCTTATATAGCTTAAGACCACCTGCCTGGGGATGGTGCTGCTCATAGTGCTGGGCCCTCCTGCATTCATTAACAATCAAGACAGTTCCTGCAGACATAACTGCAGACCTATCTGATGTAGGCAATTCCTCCACTGAAGCTTCTCCTCTCACATGACTTACCAGGACAGTCAGTCTGGCTGCTAACTCCTTGACCCATTGGATAGACTAATGGACTAGAAGCATTGCTAACCTACAATAATGTGGGGCTAAAGTTCCCTGCAACTCTCAGCTCAGGCTTTCCCGTGGTTCCCACTACAGTCCTTCTGTGCCTGCATCAGAACTCTGAGGTCCTCCCGGTTGCGAGGGACATTTCAAAGATCTCTTGATAGATGCTTAGGTGCTGGTGAGATAAGCCAGTAAATACAGACCAAGCATGGGCACCATTAATGTCTCACACTTAGTGCTGTTATTAAACCAGTTTTTTAATGACATGGTATGAATTACTATGCTAATCGCCATTTATCGTGAAAATTGTATATGTCCCAGGAAGGTCATATATGTCATGTAAAATTTCATCCATAGTATAAACAAAGAAGTTTTAAAATTCCTGAATGGTTATATTATCTACCATGATGTAAGAAATACTTAAAATTTGTAAAGGAAACATTTTTTATTTATTAATCAGTTTAAGGTGTAAAATTATCAAGTAAGTTACCTCAGATAAGGTCCTCGAGAGATTGATTGTCCTAAGTGTCCAGATGTCCCAAGCTCTTAATTAACGAGGTAGGGCAAAAGGCTGGCTCCAGGGATGATTTTTGGGTGTAGTATTAGCAATGTTCGCCCAGCAGATGTGGCAGGTCTGGTGTGAGCTGACTCGGGCTTCCTGAGTGGGCTCCCGTGAATTAAACACTCACCCAGGCAACTCCCACCTGGTACCTGTGAGTACTAGGCAGAGCTTCTGGGATCACAACAAGTGAGGTAATATACGGAGCAGTTGGGAGCGCTGCCTGGGACACCTGCAGAACGGCTTTGAGGCTGGAGGTGCTGATGGCAGCGGCTTGGATCGGATATTTCAAAAGATGGAGTTGGCAGCAGCTACACCGAACAGTTTTAAACGGAAAACAAAAAACAAACACACAAAAAACCCGCGACCTGCTGGTAGTTGCGGACCTGTGGGCTGCTGTTCCCAAATTGCATAGCTGGAGCTGCTCACTGGTCCTAGGCGGGTGGGCTAAAGTGGGTAAACGCCAGTTCCCTCGCAGGTTCTGGCACCCACACAGAAAGAAGTAACCGCGAGCCAGGCGGTGGCGCACGCCTTGAATCCCAGCACTCGGGAGGCAGAGGCAGGCGGATCTCTGTGAGTTCGAGGCCAGTCTGGGAAAAGTAACCGCGTTAGCTCAAAGTGGGACGTGCACAGATCATTTGGGCAAATCTGCCACTTGAGTGGGCCCAGCCACGTGTAGCTGGCCCCCGGCAGGGAACACAGGCATGGATTGGGAGGGGCCGCAGCGTGTGTCTGACAGAGCAGGAATTTCTGGCCTCCAGACGGGATGTGAGCTACTCCTAGCAGGTGGGGTTATTAAGCTAGCCTGCGTGAATAAGGGCCGTGGGGGCGGCCACCCACACGTTGTGGGCACCAGATACAGCGAGAAATCCAAGGGAGTCTGCTGAAGAGTTATAAGGAATTTATTAGGAGATAAATCAGAAAAGACAACTCACTAAACAGAACAGGCGAATCGTTGCAGGGTTCTGGAAGGCTGAGGTGCTGTCTCGCGCTGTTCCCACCGCCTGAGCCAGTCTCTGAGGCCATCCCGGGGGTGTGGGGGGGGGGGAGGCTGGTACTTCAAGGTCATAGGTAGGTAGAACAGGTATCCACTACGGGACACCCTTTCATGAGCCATGAAAATGATGGGTTCATGCATGTCCACCAACCAAGAATCACTTGGGAAGAGATTCTACCGGAAGAATTATCTAGATTAAGTTGATCTGAGGGTACAACTGGGAGGGGATTGTCATAAGTATTAACTGATGTGGAAAAAAACCCAGTTCGTTAACGGTGGCACCATTCCCTCCCTACACAGGGAGTCCTGAACTGTAGAAAGCAGATCCATTCAATCATACCTTTTTGCATTCTTCTCTGCTCTTGACTAAAGGATGTGACTAGCTGCCTAAGGCTCCTGCCACTGTAGCTTCTGTGCTATGATGGACTGTAATCTGGGATTGTAAACTGAAGAACTCTTTTTTTTCTCCCATAAGCTGCTTTTTGTCAGTGTTTTGCTTTATTTTGCTTTATCGACAACAGAAATGAAACACTCACTGCCATCCGCCCTGCCAAGCCTGATGACTTCTGAGGGGCAGGAAGTACAGGCTGGCTCTGCAGCGAGCTTTCTCTCTGTGTGTATCAAGTGTGTAAAGTGTCAACTGCTCTCTTGGTTTTGATTGATCACTTTCCCAGTCTTTTTCTAAAAGGACTTCAGGTGTGCCTTTTCATAAAGAAATGACAGTTTTGAGAAACCAGAGTCCCGATCCAATGAATCAAGACTCAAGTGTTTGCACTGGGAGAATGAGGAAGGCAGGTGACTGGCTTGAGCTCCTCAGTGCGGGAACCGCTGTGAGGTCATGCCACCGACAGGATGGACGTACTCACATCTTTCCTGTTGTCCCTGTAAGTTCAACCTTCCCCGCCCCCACGTGCACCAATTCTTCTTGACTTTCTCTGTTGTTTTCTCTGCATCCTGCTTTTACACTGCATTACAGATGTTCTTTACTGCTAGACTACAATTTCATGAGGGCGGGGCTTTTATCTCTTGTATCTCCACGGCAGTGCCCAGGTTCCTAATAAATATGTTCCAAGGGAATCATTGAATAAATTACTTTATTAGGTTCAGATAATCTGTTACACCATAGTTGTGATTACTTGGGTTTAGATCGCTCTTGAACCCAAACATACTCCTGAATAAGACTCTTGTAGTGTCTTGTACCCATCTTCTCTCACTTACTTATCTGACCAAGCCCTTTCTTATCCTCTCCTACCACACCCTACCCACCCTATCCCATCCATCCACCCTCTCCTGTCCTGTCCTGTCCTGTCCGGTCCGGTCTGGTCCTTGCATAGTTGCTATCATTTATATCTGTCTTCCCTGCTAGAGTATGAGTCTTGTAAGAGCAGGAGTTGAATTCTGCTCTGTCTCCCACATGGTACAGCCTAGGGAACGCTCAGTGAGAAAATGGATCCAGTGTCTGCTCCCTACAGCACATCTCACATGGGATCAGGTCTGAGCTGTCTGAGTCCTCTGCAGCTCCTCAGCACCAGTCTCCTTCCATTGCTGCTGCTTTAAACGATGACAGCAGCCTCTAGACTGGAATGCGAGCCTCCCAGCTTGCCATGGCTGCCTCAGACATATCTGAAGCAAAGACTTGATAACCTATGTTTTCTCTTGACTAGAATCGGGTCGCTAGGAACCCAAATTTCATTTTCCTACCTTTCAATCTAATATGCACATATATATCCAATGTATTGGACAAGTTTTTTTTCTCCACTGCTCTTTAGATTCATACAGTCTGGCTTTCAGCCGAGCTCTACTGAACACACGTATGTTTTTCAGCTTCTGTCACTGGCCAAGCTCTCCTCTCCTTAGGTCGCCCTCTCCCATCTTTTCAGTTGTTTAACTGCTTATTCAGCAAATATTGGGCAATGGGTAGCAGCCCTTCTCTGTGCTCATCGTGGAGCTTCAGAGAGGATATTGCACATCTGTTCAAGATGGTCCTGCGTCACTGTAGCAAAGACACTTGCCCCACTTCCCAGAGGCTCAGTAATCACCCTCTCCACAAAAATATCCTGGCATCAGTGAAATGGAATTACCACTTTGTAAACTAAACTAGTCAAATATTTCCCATATACTTAAATAAATCTCCAAGTTAGTGTCCAGCCTCACTGGTGCATTTCCTTTCTTGGATTTATTAGTACTGATTCTATATCCAGCTCCCCAATGGAAAAAAATGCCATGTTTGGCCAACCAGTGTGACCCAAGTGTAACTAATGTCCTCTGTGGATAAGCCATTCTGGGACACAGAATATTGTCCTTTAAAAATGGCATGTTTTATTACCCCCAGATAATTGCTAGAGCAGTCAAATGCAAAGTTAGGAAATTCCACAGAAGTAGCACATTTTGTTTTCCCACTGTAGGAGAGATGTTCATTGGTCAACTGCAGTATAATATCAAGAATAATCATTCTTTATTGATCGGCTTCATTGTAACCTTTTTCTTTCTTTAAAGTCTCTACTCTCCCATGTTTCTTCTTCTGGAGATCTTAGAGTAAAATGACATAAAGACTTATTGGGAGAAAAGGGAATTTGACTTGAAAATCCAATTTTTATGAGACTTATTAAAAAAGGATAAAACATTGTGATCACACTTGAATATATAAATCTTGGCATTAATATGTGTGATAAGATTTCCTTTCAATGTATCTTTTATCAAATAGCCCGTGTTGGGTAGTGAGATGTAAGGTAAACTATGTATGAGTCTATCCATGTATAATCACTACCTCAGGCTTTCTTTATTCTCTGGTCATATTATGTGTACCATCAATTAAAAATTATTTTATTTTGCCAACATTCAGAAGTTTCCCACTGCCCTGGAGAAGGGATCTAAATTCATCAGATGCATTGTCCTAGCTCTGTGGTTTTTCATGATGGCATAATTCTCTTCAGAGTGTTGTGGTGAAGCGTTTCTGATCATTTCCAGGAATTTTCCCAAGTCAAGAGTAACCTTGGGTAAAAAGCAAAACCTTGAGATATCACCTTGTTCTGCTTACTAAATGATTTCTGATACCTTGTTCTGCTTACCAAATGATTTCCAAAAAGCAACTTTTCTTGGCCAATACTGATTTTCCCCCCGTTCTTCGATTGCCCCCTGGTGGTTTAGTTAACTAATGACCATATCTAGGAACCTAAAACGGGGTTTCTGAAGACTCTAATTATTTAATTTTACTTTGTCTTTTCCACACCTCTTCCTGTTTACAAAGGAGACGTCCAAACACCCCTGAAAGGAAAGTAAGCAATGTGCCAAGTGGTGCAGACACTTTGGGATAATCAATGCATTCTGTGGAACACTGTGAAATCCTTTGTAGAAGTTGCCCGTTCTGGTTTTCTGTCAGCAACGTTTTTCACTTGCCTGGCGTTCACTTTCTCCGTCAATATTCTATTGGAGTTGTGCCAGGTAATCTAGGGGTGCCAGGATGACTTACAGGCTGTGTTGCACTTTGAAAATACCAATTAGATATGCTGAATACAGCTGGGCGGGATTCCCATACTCTCACTTATAATAAACCAATCAGCACTCTTGGGGTCTCAGTTGGTCCCAGACTTCTTGGCTCCATCTGGGTAGTTGGAGCTGTGACTTGTCCGCGCCCAACCACTTGAGCTTCATCCAAATGGCTTGGGAAACCTTTGAGATCCTGTAGAAAATGAGAGAGAGGCCTGGTCAGCGTCATAGCTGGCTCTCTGCTAGATGCTGGATCCTAGACATCTGTACCAGGAAACTCAGTGTAGCAAACATCACTGATCTTAAGCTTTCAACATGCAAAACTCCAATTATTTATTGGCTCATTAAAGAATACCAAGAAGTATTCAAAACTCAAGACACTTTATTAAAAGATTTTAAATCAGAATGTTTGCTTTTATTAAGATCTGAATTGTAAGAGGACAGTTGATATCACAGACTGATGGTGAATAAGGAACAGAAGGTATTTCTGCTCTAGGAACAGTGAGTGTCTGCAGAATTGGACTAGAGACTTCTTTCAAGCAGGGTGTGAGGACAGGGAAGGGAGGGACGACTCTGTGGTTAGGAGCACCTTCTGCTCTTGAGGACGACACTGGTCCAATTCCCAATACTCACTCGCATCAGATGGCTCACAATCACCTGTAACTCTAGTTCCAAGAGGACCAACATCCTCTTCTGGCCTCTATAGGCAACCGTATGCACAGGGTTCACAGACATACACTCAGGTAAACATGTACATACACACAAAATTTAAAAATATAGTGAGTATATAGTGATCAGTGGTTTATCAAGTACATAGTAGAAGAACATTTACTTATTTGTATTTATAGTTATTGAGCACCTACTGTGTGTAATGAATTCATTTAGGTAAAACTGAAATGATGTATGCCCCTCTGAATTTCATATAGCCACTTCCAAAGACATAGCATGTGAGAAATGACTTCATCTTTTAGAGATGTATAGGATCCTGTAAGAGAAGGGATCTTGTGTTCTACATGACTGTGGTGAAAAGACCCAGGACCAATGTGTGGACTGTCCAGGGAATCTGTTTTCAGTGAATGAAGGACCCAGCACTGACCACAAACAGAATGACCAGGCCATAGGGAAGAGAGAAGCATGTCCTATGTTTTTCCTCTAAATAGAAGTACTTTGTAAGACATTTAGGATTTCGTATGGAGGATTTCTGTAGTATTGGCAAGGAGGGACTAGATGGGATCCATGGTTCTTTCTGCTGCTTAATTCCAAAAATCTGGGAATGTGATGGCTGCCAAGATCATTGCCATGGCTAGGTCTCTTGTTAACTGAGAGAGGGAGCTTAATGGTAGAATCTCTCTTCTGCAAGCCTCAGTACTTGATGGAAGTAAGGAGAATTTGCTTGGCTCCATTGAAAAGAGCAGAGGCATGGGACGGGTGTTATCAGAACTAGATGTCTTGTTTTGCAGTCTGTTTATGAATATGCTTCTTTTTGTGAACTCCACCAGGGTCTCATTTATTCTAGCATCTCTGCTCCTATCCAGCTGTTGGAACACAGAGGGTTAGGAGCTGGAGGCTTTGAACTGGCATAGAAATTTTCAATGAGGGACTAGATGGGATTCATGGTTCTTTCTGCTGCTTAATTCCAAAAATCTGGGAATGTGATGGATGCTAAGGTCATTGTCATTGCTATGTCTCTTGTTAACTGGGAGATTTAGCTTAACTATAGGATCTCTCTTATCCAAACCTCTCTTATCCAATGACCAAGAAGCACAGATTCCTGACATCTTCCTCCTCTAGCAATTAAGTCCCTGAGTCTGGATCTGCCCAGGATGGGGGTAGGGGTGATCCTGTCAGGCACTCTCTCCTAAGAATCAGGAGCCTGTAATTAGCAGCCAAGCACAAACATGACGTGGTGGGGGTGACAATGAATACACATGATTCACTTAGCTCTTATTTTTCTTACTTTGGTATTTCTAATCAGAAAAAAACATGGAAAAATAAATACACTTATTTCCATTTTATAGACAAGGATACTGAGGAGCTGAGAAATTAATGCTGTGCAGCTAATTTAATAGTAAAGACAGTACTTAAACTCATGGCTTATATGCTCCCTCTATTCCAGATGCCTCTGCCCCTGCTCAGTGGGCAAAATGAACACTGGACTGAGACAGGCAAGTGGTGTCCCTCTTCCACCTAGGACCTTTGTCCTCATCTATGAAGATAAAGAGAGTGGGCAGAGGAATTTCTATGCCAGTTCAAAGCCTCCAGCTCCTAACCCTCTGTTTTCCAACAACTGGATAGGAGCAGAGAGGCTAGAATAAATGAGACCCTGGCAGAGTTCACGAAAAGAAGTATGTTCATAAACAGACTGCAAAGCAAGACACCTAGTTCTGATAACACCCGCCCCATGCCTCCGCTCTTTTCAATGGAGCCAAGCAAATTCTCCCTACTTCCATCAAGTAGTGAGAACAAGAAGCTTGGATAAGAGAGGTTAAAGGTTTCAAAGAAAAGTCAGCACACCCAGAAGAAGAGGGAACTGAGAAGAGTGTGCTGTGTGGCCTAGGGATCTGAGATTCTGGTGAAATCCACTCTTTGCTTTAGAGTTCTTAAAAGTACAGTACCTGGCGGGTAGTAGAACGGCCTCTGATAGCTCTCTGAACTCCTTTTAGGACTAACTAGACTATTGCACCTATTTCTGTTATGACTTTCTTCACAAAACATCGCTGAATCCTGGCTCAGAGTATGTGTTATGTATGAGCAATGAACCAAGATAGACACTTGGGTACCACTCATGCCAGAGGGAGGATTTCATTGGGCATGGCTCCTTCTCTATGTTTGCAATACAAAATATTACTAACCCAATGAGTCCGTCTTTCTGAGCCTTTGCAGAATAGGATGGCGGGAAGCTGTCATTTCTGTTGGCCCCAGCAGATGGAATTGAGATTATGATTAGATGTCTACATCAACAGTACTACTTGAAAGATAGGTCAGCACACCTGATTACTTTCAATAACAGGCAAAAGAGCAAGCCTACCCTTTGGCTTTGTGGATTGTGACCCAGATTCTTCCATAGAGTAACAGCTCCATGGTGTCATGGAAACTGGAATCTCAACGTTTGCTTGAGAAGACTGTAGGAAGGATGTTCTGATTGACCACCCAATGGCATTTATTGGAAGAGAGAAAGTATTGTATCTCTTTGCTTTTTAAAACGTTTCATTCATGTGAGTTAATGTCACCATTATGGGGAGCAGTATGGAGATTTCTCAGAAAGCTAAAAATAGATTTACCTGGGCCTGGGGAGATGGCTTTGTTGGTCAAGTATTTGCTTCAGAAGCATGGGGACCCATGTTTGATTCCAGAAGCCAAATAAACAAGCTGAGAGTGGTAGTATATATTTGTAACCTCTGTGCTGTAGAGGCAGGACAGGTGGAGCCCTGGAATTCACTGGCCAGCCAGCATAGCCTAATCAGTGATTTCTAGGCCAATGAGACTTCTTGCCTTTAAAAAAAAGCTTGAAAGCTCCTGAGAAACACCTGAGGTTGATCTCTAGCCTCCACATGAATGCACATAATATACATGTGCTTATATACCCACATGAAAAACATCCATGTGCACACACATAAGCATATATGCACATGCATGCACACACACACACACACACACACACTGATCTACCACTACAGAGACCTGTGTGTTCAGTCTGTGAACGATTGGGAAGTGTTAAAACTTTTAGGAGGTGGGGTCTAGAGGGAAGAGATTGGAGATGCTTGCCCTTTAATTATGAACCCCCTCAGCTTCTTCCTCTGTCTTGCTGCTTTCTAACTGCTGTGAGGTGTGAGCAGTTTCAGACCAAGATTCTCACCCCCCAATGATGTTCTGCCTCACCATAGGCCCAAGGGAAATGCCATAGATGACTGTAGAATGGAGCTACTAAAACTGTAAGCCACAATAAACATCCTTCCTAAGTGTTTATCTTGTATTTTTTTCCACACAGCAGTGGCAAGCTAAAACATGGGTGTATGTCTGGAGGAAATGAATATTAAAGAGATACATCAACACCTATGTTAATTGTCATTTTATTCATAATAGCTAAGAGAAGGAAGGAACATAGATAACTACCCGTAAATTAATGATAAAGCGAACATTCTTTCATAAGTGATAGACATATGATAGATAGATAGATAGATGATAGATAGATAGAGATGATAGAATATTATTCAGCCACGAAGAATATGTAACCCTGTCATTGGCAGCAAAATGGATGGAACTGCAAGACATTGTGTCAAGTGAAATAAACTCAACACAGAAAGACACACACTCCATGATCTTTCTCATGTGTGGGAGATAAATAATGCACCTAGGTATAGAACAGTGAGCAGGGAATGCAAAGGGGAAAGGAAAATAAAGAGAGGCTAGATTTAATCAATGTCAATATGGAAATACCACACTGAGTCACACTGATACGTAAGATTAGTAAATGTTTACGAAAAGTTCTGTTCTGATGTGTCTGGGGCTGACAAGATGGCTCAGTGAGTAAAAACACTTGTAAGTCTGATGACCTCAGTTTGATACACGGAATCCATAAAAGGTGGAAAGAGAGAGCTGACTCCCTAGGGCTGCCTCTGACCTCCCCTTTTGTGCTATGGCATGTGCATGTCCAGCCCCTTACTGTACACACACAAAGATAATAAATAAAATCTAAAAATGATTGTTAAAGAATTGTATCTATTATAGTGATCCACAAACAAAACACGTTTCTTCCATCTTTCACTTTCCGGTTGACTTTTCTTTATTATTATTTTTCTTAACTTGGTAACTGAATTTCATGGAACACTTCACAATTAAATATCTCTTCTGCTCCCCTTCCTTAATGATCTTTTTAAAAACACATTTTCTCAATATTATGTGCTGCTCTTCACAGTTCATAAAACACAAATTCATGATCTCACAAATCCAGCGAAAGCCCACCAGGCCATAAAGCAATCATTACACACATTTCACAGGTGAGAGATCTGCAGGCTAAAGAATTAAGTCATTTTCTCCATGCTGCTCAGCGCTGCAGATGAGCTTTGACTTGACCTCAACCTATACAGTGGTGATTGCTGTGCCTACGCTGTGTCCCACATCAGCAAGTTCATACATATGGGGTGTGGCAGATCTTGTTTAGGACATGGATTCTTCTTTCATATGATTTTTATGAGTCCAAAGACTGAAGAACTTGGTGTCTTAAAACATGAGCAAAGCAGTCATGTGATACAGAAGGCCAAATCTATGAATGGAAAGAAAGGTACATGCTTGGATTCTGAGTAAACTTTTTATGATGCAAAATGGCCCCTCTCTAACATTTCTAAGGCTCTCATCACTAGACATCATTCAGTCTACCTGGGGAAGATACTCATATATTGTTGGGCAAATGGTTGAGTGAGTGGCTGATAGCCATATGCTGTGCCCTGGAAATATAGCAGTGAACAAGAAGCTAATCTAGAGGTCAAGGTGTACCTCTATGAGAAAATACTGTTTACTTTGAGACTAAAGGCTGAGAAGGATTTGTCCAGTGGAAGGAAGTGGTGAGGCAGATAGAGAATGTTTAAGCGTAGAGAATAACATAAGCAGTAAACATGGAGCTCCAGGGCTGAGCTTTTAGGAATGTAGATAATTTCAACATAAGCACAGGGTAGCAGGAGTGGGTCATGATGCTGGGTGGATCAGGAGGCAGACAAGGCCTGATAGATAAGGGTCTGGCCCTGTATACCAAAAAGCCTGAGACAGAGGACTGTTTGTGTTTTGCAATTACTGCCATTGAAGGCAGATCCAACATGGACATGGAAGGCTGGGAAACAACAAGAATCAGTTATAGCTACTTTGTATGAAAACAGGAGCTTTAATAAAAGCAGAAATGGAATATGGTGTCAGGGGGAGGGTGCCCAGGGCTAAAAGAGTAGCGTGAGCTAAGTCCTACGGGTATTCCAGAAATGGGCAGCTGTTTGCATTGCTCAAAAGGAAGGGATGGAACTATGGAGACAGCTTAGTAGTTAAGAACACATGCTGGCTGTGCAAGCATGAGGCCCTGAGTTCAAATCCCCAGCATCCGTTATAAAAGCTGCTCGCGGCCATGTGTGCTCGAAACCCTGGCTTTTTGGGTCAGGTGGAAACTGGAAGTTCCCAGGATCCCAGTGGCCAGTCATGTTATTCAATGAGCTTCTGGTTCACTGTCTTAAAGGAATATGGTGAAGAGCAGTAGAGGAAGACACTCAGTTTCCTCCTCTGACCTCTACATCATACACCTGAACGTCTGCCTGCATGTGCCATGTACACACAGATAGATGGATAGGGTAGTGAGGCACGAGGCTGAAGAGTTCAAGTGGGTGACATCAGTAAAGGTCTTAGATGCTACAGCAGGCTTGTTTAGGTTTCATTCCATAGAAAATGGGGCGCTGGTTACACTGTTCAGTCAACCCTGAGGATGACGGAACATATAACAGTTGTTAATGATTGTCACAGTCCACCCCTCACTTTCACAGACTCAACCTCACATGAGCTGCAGTGTGACCCAATGTTGATATCTTTTGTAATTGTTAACGATGTCTATTATTTACTGACTGCCTAATGTTTTTCTTGCACAGAATTAGATAGGACCTTTCCAGACACCATTTTAGATAATTCTTCCATTTTTTTCTTTACAATATTTTACCTGAATTTTTAGATGAGAAAACTAAAACAGAGAATGCTAAATAACTCATCTAGGGACACACAGGACTAAAGGCAGCATGGATTTGGACGGGTGTGTGTTCTATACATTCAGTCCTGGGTACAGTGCCCCAGTTGAAATATGACTCTATAAACAGGAAAGCAAGAGGGCTGGAGAGATGTCCCAGTGATTAAGAGCATGTACTGCCACTGCAGAGGACCCAAATTCAGTTCCCAGCACATACAACACCAATGCAAGGGGACCCAACACCCTCTTCTTGACTTCTGTGGGAACTTGCACATACTTGTGTACATACTCACACACAAGATACACATGAATACACATAATTTTAAATCAAAAATAAAATCTAAAATAAGATAGGAAAGAAAGAAATCAAATCATCTCTATTTCCAGATGGTATGATTCCATATTTCAAGGGCTTTAAAGACTCTACCAGAAAAAAATTTTTTAAATTGATTCTTTGGGAATTTCACACCATGTACCCCAATCCCACCCATCTCCAAGTCCTTCTATATCTGCTCCTCACCCCTACAGCAACCCCCTCAAAGGAAAATCCAAAAAGAAATAATAAAAACAAAACAAAAATAAAAATAAAACAAAAACCCAAAACATACAGAGTACAAGAATATCAACTAAAAAACAAAGAATCATTAAAAAAAGAAAAACAAAAAGAAAAGAACAACACAACAAAACTGTGGTGATATTGTGTTCCCCAATATATCGTGCATCTTAATAAACTTATCTGGGGTCAGAAAACAGAACAGCTGCTAGATAGACACAGAGGCCAGAAAACAGTGGCACACACACTTTTAATCCTAGCATTCTGAAGGCAGAGATCCATCTGGATCTCTGTGAGTTCAAAGCCACACTGGAAACAGCCAGGCATGGTGACACACACCTTTAATCCCAGGAAGTGATGGTGGGAAGCAGAAAGGTATATAAGGCATGAGGACCAGGAACTAGAGCTGGTTAAGCTTTTAGGCTTTTAGCAGCAGTTCAGCTGAGATCCATTTGGATGAGGACTCAGAGGCTTCCAGTCTGAGGAAACAGGATCGGCTGAGAAGTTGGCCAGGTGAGGTTAGCTGTGGCCTGTTCTGTCTCTCTGATCTTTCAGTATTCACTCCAATACCTGGCTCCATCAGGTTTGGTTTTATTAATATAACCTTTTAAGATTCCTGTTACACAAAACTCTTTGCTCCTCCATCTTTCCCACCTCTCCATCACCTGGTTATTTGTTTTAGAGGCATTGGGAGCTGCTGTGTATCACGCAGTAGACCCCTTTGTCCTAACAGCTTCACCTGCAAATGTTCATTATTTAATGTGTTGTTGGTTCAAGGCCTCTGGCTTTTGGCACACTGTCAATACTGGACCCTCACCAAAACTCTTCCTGGACATCCTGCTGTTGCCCTGAGTCATGGAGATCCTGCGGCTATGGTTCCACAAGGACCAGCCCCTTCACAAGCTTCAGCAGGTCATAGATGAGGTAGATGTTGGGGAGTGCCAGCTTAAAGCCCTGGATGTGTGCCTGGGCCTCTGGGACCATTCCCCTCAGGAGTGGGGCAGAGCCAGTTCTCCCACACCTGTGATGAGGGGCAGGGTCAGCTTTCTGGTGAGGGAGGAGCAGCTCTTCCCAGGCCAGTGAGAGGTGGAACCAGCTCAGCAAGGCCCTTGTACTTCAACATATCATTCAACACATAGTTCACATGGACCCTGGCAGTAACACAGGCAGCAGACATCAACACAGACCCAGGCTGTGGTAGGACCATGGACCCAGACGTGACCCTCAGCAACAGCCAGGCCTTGACAACACCATGGTCTCGAGTGGCCGAGCAGGTCACTCAGATTGGCATGGTCCCAGGCAGCAGCATGTCCCTCCTTGGATACTAACACGGCCTCAGGTATCAATCCAGACTCCGGGGATCTGCACGTCCTTTGGTGGTGTCAGAACTACCAGAAAACTCTTATATCTGATAAACAGTTTCAGCAAATTAGTAGGATAAAAATATCAACATACAAAAACCTATAACCTTATTATAGTAAAGAACTATAATAAGTAAAGAAAATAATTATATTCACAATATCTTCTAAAACAGTGGTTCTCAACCTTCTTAATGCTATGACCCTTTAATATAGTTCCTCATGTTGCAGTGATCCCCCAACCATAACATGATTTCATTGCTACTTCATAACTGTAATTTTTCTGCTGTTATGAATCATAATGTAAATATTTTTCGAGATAGAGTTTTTCCAAAGAGGTTGCAACCCACTGGTTGAGAACCACTGCTCTAAAATATCTAAGCCTAAGCTTAAGCAAGGTGAAAAAACTCTAAAATAAAAATATTAAAACACCAAAGGAGGCAGGAAAGATGGCTGTAGCTGGAGTTTTCCTGCCTGGCCCACAGTCAGGACAAATCTCTCTCACCTGCCAGTCCCACAGCCGCTCAGACCCGACCAAGTAAACACAGAGACTTATGTTGCTTTCAAACTGTATGGCCGTGGCAGGCTTCTTGCTAACTGTTCTTATAGCTTAAATTAATCCATTTCCTTTAATCTATACCTTGCCACATGGCTCGTGGCTTCCCGGCATCTTCACAAGCTGTTTCTCATCGTGGCGGCTGGCAGTGTCTCTCTGACTCAGCCTTCCACTTCCCAGTTTTATTCTCCTCCTTGCCCCGCCTATACTTCCTGCCTAGCCAACGGCCAATCAGTGTTTTATTGATTAATTAGCAACACATTTGCCATACATCCCACAGCAGATGGCTCAGTGATTAAGAACACTGGCTGCTCTTCCAGAGGCCCTGGGTTTATTCCCAAACTTACATGGTGGTTCACAACCATCTGTAGCTGTAATCCCAGGGGATCTACCCCCCTCATCTGACTTCCATGGTCACTGCATGCACAGGGCACACGGACATACACACAGACAGACTGTTCATGCACAAAAAATAAAAATAAAAGCTTAAAAGAATTTTAAATAAATGAAAGATACACCCCTCCCCCGAGAAAAACCCCAAGGATTTGAAGAAGACACTAGAAGACTGAAAGATTTCTCAAGCCCATGAATTGGAGAGTAAACATCGTGAAAATGGCTATATTATCTAAAGTGACTGATGACAGATTCAATATAATTCAATGATACAGCTCAGTATCCTGTATAATCCCACATGGACCCTCACATGAGGGAAATAATCATAATGAACATAGAACAATGGGTAAAGTTTGAATACGGACTCTTACTGTGTAGTATTGGAGCAAAGCTAATTTAGCTTTTTTTTTTTTTAATAGAATACACCCTTATTAAAGGAAATGATCTCTGAAGTATTGGTAAGTGACTTGTTACTGTCACTTACAGGAAATAATACTCCTTACAGGAAACCAGACCCCTTCTTGTTGGAGGCTGGGGACACAGTGCTCACTGATCTCGTGGTGCTGATCCAACATTATTTCTACCTTCAGAGCCTCCTATGGCCACACCTACAGGGGAACAGAGTCAACAAGTCCCGATTCCTGCCATGATCAACACACTGATGAAGACAGTGGGTGGGGGTGTTCCAGAATTTAAGAGGTGGTAGCCAGAAATTCAGACTTAGACACAGTAAAATTAGGTCACTTGGCTCTAACGGAAGAAATTGTCAGCAGTGGGACTTTCCTGGGAGCAGAGGCAACAAGCGAGTGAGCTTTGGGAATATCTTCTGTAAGGACGCAACAGTTCAGCATCATCAGCCCTTAAAGTTAAAAAGTGCTGTGAATGTGCCCTACCTAAATCACTGGGACTGATGGCAACCGACATTGACCATTATCCTGGTGAGCATCATGTCAACTACTCCACACAGATGAGGAAATGCGGATCAATCAGAGCTCCTAAGTCACTCACCCAGTTCCTACAGAGAGTGGGTGGCAGAGTATATTGTCTCAGTCCAGTTGTCTCACTCCAGATCATATCTCCAGACTTGGTTTTCAGCAAAAAGGAAGCAGTCAGATGTGTATCTGAGAATCGCCCTTCAAGTATCATGGCAGGGATCCAGAACATCCATGAAAGAAAAAGAAAAGTGCTGAAGGCTTCCTAGAACTGAAACCTGAGTTCAGAGCGGCTGTGCTCCAAAGGGAAGAGACACACCCACCCACTGGCTGGGACTCCTCTGTAGTCATGCACAGATAACGTTCAAGCCAATGGATAAACAAGAGCTTGGGCGAGTCCTTTAGCTGTGAAAATAAATATATGCTTTGTCAAAGGCGTGAGTGCACAGCCTTCACCCACCCAGTCTCTGGAGCTGGTGAGGCTGAGCCTTCTGCAGGCACCCAGCAGAGGGCCAGGCTGTCAGGGTCCTGTCCAGCACCCAGCTCCCACATCTACATATTCTCCAATGTATCCAATAAATACTTACAGCATCCCACTATGTGACAGACAATGAGATAGATGTGGACATGGATGTGAAAATTCTTAAATAGGGCTTTTACGCATGTTTAGGGAAGGGAGATTCTAATTACAGAGCCCCTAAGTTAAAGATCTAATCTATGATACAGTGGTGATGGTCAACCTTTATGAGGACATCATTGCCAAAGCATTTCTCTAAGCCCCTCCATCTGAGCTAAACTACCCCTAATCATAAACGTGAAACTCAAAGACATTTAGTGAGTGAGCCTAAGTTATTGTCCAAGGTCAGCTTGACTTCTGGAGAAAAACTCACTGGAGCAAATGCGAGCTCTGCTGTGGCTTCTGTGTGGTCATGGGCAAATTGCCACCCTTCCTGCACCTCCATTTTCTCGTCTATAAAATGAGACTGTGGTGGTTAATTTGGGGGGTCAGCCTCACCAGATTGAGGATGTCTATGGCATAAAACCTTGCCTCTGGATGAGTCTGTGTTTGCAGAACAGACTGCTGTATAGGTCGGGCAGCTGAGTGTTGATGACCCATCTCAGTGTGGGCTGCACCATTCCATTTTCTAGGACCTGAAGTGGAAGAGGAAGGTGGAAGAGAATGCCTTGCTCGCTCGCTGGCTCTTCCGTGGGAGAACATGTTCCCGCTGCTGCTCTTAGAGCTCAGGCTCCAGGGTCTTCAGCCTTTGGACTCAAGAGCTCAGCCTGTGGCCTTAAATTGGGAGCTGCATCACTGGTCTCCCTGTACTGAAGTGTGGGGGCCCACAGAGACTCCGTAGTGAGGCCTTAGTCCATCTTGACTCAGGGTCATAGAGCCCAAGTTTGCTTTACCCTGCAAGGCTGAAAAATAGAACATTTTGGCCAAAGGCGTGGTTACCAGGTGTCTTATATTCAAGACCTAATTACAAGATGCTTTGCCATAGGGCGTGGTTACCAGGTGTTTTGAGAATTAAGGAAGGGTCTACACTTGTTTGTAGTTTGTACCTTGATCTTGAGAGGGGGAGATATTTTGCCTCCCCACTTGCTGGTATATAAAAAGCCCATTAAGAATAAACTCAAGGCGACTGCGGTATTGACACAGATCCCTCCCAATGCTATTCTGTGTATGTCTTGAGAACCCTGACTAATAATTGTCCATTATCTTGATATAAGATTGAAATGAGTTAATAAATGTAAGGTGTTTTAAAGTACCACATAAGTGTATGTTATATGTAAAGAACATTAAAAAATGATCAGGAGATCACAAAAACACAAACATAACAAGAAGCAGGGCTAAAAGAGACTTTGGGGCTAGTAGAGCCAGGCAGACATCAAGGAAGGGAGGCATGGGCCAAAAATGCTGGGGGGTTCAGCTTCAGATCAGGAGGACCAGGCAGGCAGGGGTTAGGAGGCTGGGCTAAGACTGGATTTAAAGTGATGATGTTAAAATTTCAGGGAACTAGTGCAGATTAATCTTTTATAGCATGCTATAAATATGAGATATATGAGCCCATGTGGAAGAAGGAGTCTCATTTGGCTAAGCAAAATGAACTCATTCTGTTCTGTATAGGCAGTTTCTTCCTGGGTGTATCCTCGTGGTGGATTAGGTTGATCTAAACTTGCCCTGTCATCACAGATAACTAAAAATCTACACACTGTGTATGTGCAAATGATTTTAGATAGTACATTATGGGCATTATAAAAATGTGACTCCACTCCTGCTCAGTGCAGGGTGCTGCATAGGAGAACCCCAGGACAAGGGGGTCATTCTGTTGAGTTGAAGAAATAGATCCCTGGGAAGTGAAGAAGCTGGAAGGTTTGAAGTGAAAGAGCCGTGGAAGTTTCACATAAGTTGGCAAGGCTCCCTTTCTAGGATATGCTGTTAAAAAAAAAAAAAAAGCAAAGGGCAGAATAGCATGCTACTCCTCTATGTATAGGAAGAGGAAAATAAACGTACCAATATTATTTTGAGGGAAAAAAAAACCCACAAGGAAAAGCACCCAAACCCCCTGTGAATCTGGCTGAGCAGTAAGGAATGCACATGTGGAGAGAGACTTCACCAGTCAGGAAAAAAAAAAAAATACCTGCAAAGCCAGCAAACCCCAGAATTGGCAAAGCTGCTTCTGAGTTCCATTTGGCCAGAGTGAGGAAGTGCCATTGAACATGAGGACATTCAGCTGAGCCCATGGAAGGGTGTGGTCCATTTAGAGGGCTAAATTGGTCCTAAACTAGGAGATAAAAACAGTCTGGCAATGGTTTCATAACAAGTACCAAAGAGACAAGTTTATTAGCAGGCAGATTACCTGCCCACTGGAAAAACTGTTTAAAAGAAGAGGTGGGATTGAAAAATGCAGCACCACAAAGTCTAACATAACAAATCAACAGGTCTGCCAAGAAGTTGAATGTGACTCCCAGAAATCAATTAAAAGTGATTTTTAAGAGGCTGCCTACAACAGGGCCAGCTATATTTTTGTATTGCTTTGACTTTTGGAAGGCTGTTGCGATGGTTCTTCTTCTTTGTCAAGTTGACTACATCTGGGATAAACTACAATCCAGAAATGGAAGGCACACCTGTAAGAGATTTTCTGCGTAGTTTGAAGTGAGTGAATCAAATTCTAGTCTGGACTGTAGTTCCTTTTTTTCTTTTCTTTTTTTTAACTCTTTGCTTTTTCTTTGTGGGTCCACCACCCAGCTCCCAAATAATCACACAGAGACTTATTATTACTTATAAATGCCAAGCCTTAGCTTGGCTTGTTTTTAGCCAGCTTTTCTTAACTTAAATTGGCCCATCTACCTTTTGCCTCTGGGCTTTTGCCTTTCTCTAGTCTGTATATCTTTTCTTTCCTTCTTATTCCATGTCTGGCTGTGTGGCTGTGTGGCTGGTCCCAGTATCCTCCTCTCCTCCTCCTCCTCCTCTTTCTCCTCTTCTTTTTCTTCTTCTCTCCCCCTCTCTGTCTCTCTCACATTCTTCTCTTTCTATTTATTCTCTCTGCCTGCTTGCCCTGCCTATTTCTCTCTCCTGCCTAGCTATTGGCCATTCAGCTCTTCATTAGACCAATCAGGTGTTTTAGACAGGTAAAGTAACACAGCTTCACAGAGTTAAACAAATGCAGCATAAAAGAATACAACACATCTTTGCATCATTAAACAGATATTCCACAGCATAAAAGAAAGGAACACATCTTTAACTAATATTCTACAACACTGGACCTTTGAATTATGAAGACACACACCTTTGATCGGAATCTTAAGGTTGGAAGACATACCTTTAATATGGGCCATACATTCTGCTGAAAGTCTATATAAGGGCATAGAAGAAGAAAGCTTTTGTTCTTTGACTGATTGTCTTTGCCTCACTAGCACATCCATTCCTTTACTGGCATTAGAGCCTATTTCTTCAGGATTCCAGCACACACTGAAAACATCCAGCTTTGTGGGACTGAGAAACTACTAGGTATTTGGACTTTCTGTTCATAGCCAGTTGTGGTATTGTATTCCCCCAAATATTGTGCATGCTAATAAACTTATCTGGGGTCAGAGACAGAGCAGCCACAATATTAAACATAAAGGATAGGCAGTGGTAGCACACGCCTTTAATCCTAGCATTCCAGAGGCAGAAATCCATGTGTTTAAGGATACAGACAGGTATGGTGACTCATCACGCCTTTAATCCCAGAAAGCAAGTCTTTAATCCCAGGGAGTGGTAGTAGAAAGCAGAAAGATATATAAGGTGTGAGGCCCAGAAACTAGAAGCATTTGGCTGGTTAAGCATTCAGGCTTTTGAGCAGCAGTTCAGCTGAGACCCATTCTGGATGAGGACTCAGAGGCCTCCAATCTGAGAAAATAAGACCAGCTGAGGATCCGGTGAGGTGAGGTAGCTGTGGCTTGTTCTGTCTCTCTGACCATCCAGCATTTCACCCCAATAACTGGCCCCGGGTTTGATTTTATTAATAAGACTCTCTAAGATTCCTGCTACAGCCAATCATTGTTGGATTAGCTATTATAGCCTGTAAGTGATTTTATATATATAATAGAGAGCTTCATTCCATAAATTCTGTGACTCTAGAGAACCCTGACTAATACAGATGCATTATATATTAGAAATGAAAGTCAATCATTAAACCAATCAGAACAGAAAGACACCAAGACAAAATACGAACCATATTTAACTTTATCATATTAGAAAAAAAGAAAGGCAATCAAAGTCATATTTGATACAGAATTTCAACTAAGTCATCAGGATCTGGGGAAAAGAACTATGAGCCAATGTTGAACTATTCTACGTTTGTGTTTTCCTAGCAGGATTCAAACCTGAAATTATGTTGTGTGCATTGAGAGACTGAGCAACTGTATAAACACCTGATATTGTTGGGATTCTCTCTGCATGAGAGGGAATAAACAAACACAGGATGGGAAGGTCACAAAGAAACCTCTTGACGTCTGATTGGAAATGAAGGTTTCAAGAGAAACTCATGCTCGCTCGCTCTCTCCCTTTCTCTTCCTCTCTCCCTCTCTCTTTAGGTAGCAGCATGTTTGTATGTGTGTTATAAAGACACACAGACAGGAAAAACAAGAAACACAGAGAAAAATGTTACAATGTGGGGAATTTTTTTAACTGGTGGATCCGATTGAAGAGTATATGAGAGTTATCTTGCTATTCTTGAAAAATTTCTATACATTGGAAAAATCCAACTGAAAAATTAAGAATAATAAATGCATGTCTCTTGCCTTTTGGAAGCAGTCTGTGGTGCAACTGATGCTCCAGAGCCCACCACCTGTTCCTTCTACTGGAACCAGAAAGGTGATCACACCTTGCTTGCTTCTCTTCTTTCTGTCCTGTGTCATTCCCTTTTTCATAAGTGTGGCAGTTTGAATAAAAATGGCCCCCATAGGTCCATAGAGAGTGGCACTATTAGGAGATGTAGCCTTGTTGGGTAGGTGTGGCCTTGTTGGAGGAAGTATGTCACTGGGGGTGGGCTTTGAGGTTTCAGATACTCAAGCCAGGCCCAGTGTCTCACTCTCTTCCTGCTGCCTGCTGATCCAGATGTGGAACTCTAGTTCTCTCTCCAGTACCATGTCTATCTCGATGTCTCCATGCTTCCTACCATGATGATAATGGACTACACCTCTAAACTGTAAGCTAGTCCCAATTAAATGTTCTCTCTAAGAATTGCCATGGTCAAGGCCTTAACCTTTCTGAGGAGTGGATGGGGGTAAGTTGGGGGAAGTGGTAGGGAACAGGAGGAGGGGAGGGAGGGGGAACTATGGTTGGTATGTAAAATGAATTTAAAAAAAGAGTTGCCATGGTCATAGTGTCTCTTCATAGCAATAAAACCCTAACTAAGACAACAAGGGTGACCTGAAATACATGAACTGCACCCAATTCTCTGTCTAGGGTTCCCAGTGCTCAGCATCCATCTGACCACTCCCATCCCTCTTCCCTTCTTAATCCCCAATACTCCTGTGGTAGGCTAAATATGTCTACTACCACAACAGGTCCACATCCTTACTCCTAGAACCTGTTGAACATTACTTTATATAGCAGGAGCCTGTATAGACGATTAAAGGTGTGGAGATGAAAGGTTATTGTGGGCTATCTGGGTGTGCCTGGTATGAGTGTTGGGGGTCCTTACAGGAGGAAAACAGGAAATCAAAATGAGAAAGCAATGTGGTGACTGAATCAGAGACTGGCACGATGAGCTTTGTTGATGAAGGAAGGGGCCCTCAGCCAGGTGGCAACTTTGGCCAGGCGATGATGAGAAGCTGAAAATGGCAAGGGAATGGATTTTTCCCTCACAATCTTTTGAGGAATGCCTGCCAACACCTGGATTATGGACTAGTAAAACTTTTATTGATCTTAGTGTCTGGTACATGGTACGAGCACAGAATGGGAAATCAGACAAGCTGGTCCAAGATCCTGGCTCTCTCACTTATTGGTCGTAATGTATGGATGAAGGGTGAGTGTTAGGGATATAGATAGCAAGGTTGAAATGCCAGATGCACTGAGAATATTCTGTGAATTTTAGCTCCTAAGGAAGCACCTGATGATATTGCTAATCATACGGTTTCTTTCGCTGTCCTTTAATTCTGCTGCTGTCACATAACCTCAACTTCAAACATCCCAATCCTCTCACAGCATGCAGCGAGGTACCAAAAATGCACCAGGTACTTACAACTGCTTTCCAAAGGCTTCCCTCACTCACTACCTGGAATGAAGCATCAGGAAGCTGAAGGTATCTGGGCAACTCAGTACACCACTGGCACTGCCTCAGAAAAGGGACCCCTTTGGAGCACTGAATGCTTATGTGGGGGTGCAGAAACATTTCTTACCACAGAATCTCAACCTTCAGAAATTAAAACCCACAAACATTTCAAATGCTGTAATACTAAATCAAGTCTCTCTCTATTTTCCACTGGCCAGCAACTCTAGATCTGTTTTTTTTTCTAACACAAAATGACAGCACATTATGAATCCTCTTTTTTCTTTTCCTTTTATTTATTTATTCTTGTCTCATACATTACACCTCATACTTATATTACAGGTTTCTTTAACAAGCTCTGGAGACATTTTCAAATGTTGACATTCTAAGGATTAACATAGAAAGAAGAAAAAGCCACATGCTTTAGGTACAACTAAAATCCAAAATGAGTTTGAATTATAGTGCAAGTTTAATAATGTGTAATCCTGCACTCCAGCACTATGTCTGACACCAAGGAGGTGGCTTCCTTGCAAATATTTGCATGGCTATTAAGCCTGAGGTCACCTGGAGCCCAGGGCCATGACTAACATTTAAACTGCACAGTCACAACAGTAATAACATTGTTATGAGGAGGGTTGACATTGGGCCTCATACTACAAAGTATATTCTGCATAAATCAACTCACATCCTCATGACAATGCCATGAGTTTTGTGTTCTTTCCCTCATCTTATGGGCCAGATCACCAAAGCTGAGGCAAAAGGAATCTGGACCTGACAGTGAGACCTGACAGCCTATGATGGTGATTTGAGTAACATCATTTTTTCTAGTCAAATATAGCTGGTCTCACATGGGACTAGGCCAGTGGTTAAAGACAAGAAGTGCTGGAGGCAGTATTGGCTGAGAATTTAACAGCTGCAGCACACTCACTCCTTGATGGGGGGTGGAGGGAGGAAGCAAACACCTGGAGGGTGCTGAGGGCGGAGTAGCAGAGGCACTGAAGGTAGAAGGGAGCATCACATGGTTATGTCTGAGAATCCTGACCACTAGTGTCACTACTTCTGCCAAATGACACCAGTCTTTCTTCCTTGAACCATCCCAGCTCCGTGGTCCCTTTTGTCCTATGGTGACCTGAAATGTCTCCCTGAACATCTCTCTATCAGTCCTGTTTTTCAGGCTAGATGAATGTTCTATGGCTGCTACAACAAATGATTGTGAATTTCATGGTTCATACAACACAAATTTGTCATCTTGTGGTGCTGGAGGTGAGATTTTCCAAAATGTGTCTGGCAGACTGAGGGTCTACTCCAGTCTGAGGGTAGGAAGGAAAAGGATGTGGCCATCTTTGGTAGCAGTGAGGGAGGTAGCAGCATTATTCAGCCTACCACAAAGGAGGAGCAGAAGCTCAGTGGGAAGCTGTCCCTAGCACCTAGCACCTAGCACCTAGCACCTAGCACCTAGCACTAGCCCTGTGCTAGTGTAAAAGCATGTGGTATACAGACTTTGTGGCCAGGCAGACCTGAGATTCAGTTTCCAGCTCTGCCATGTCCTGTGGTCTTGGATAAGCTACTTAGCTCCTTAGTTTCTCTGAGTTTGAGTGCCCTCTTGTGGGAATGGGCATAGTATGACTATGCTCACCATTTGAGACAATGCCGAGCAATTAGGACAGTGCACACTTGCGTACTTAATACGTGAGGCGTTATCATCGCTGCCATGCTCACGCTGTTTAAGCAAGTTTTGTGAATATAGTGATGGAAGTGCTATGCCCAAGGGCTCTGAGGCAGAGTGGCTCCCTGCTGGGCCTTGGTGGATGCCAGATGAGCCTTCTCTCCAAGAGAACAGGCCAGGTGGTAGAGAGGAGGAGGGAGATCATTAGCTGTTGGCCAAGCTCAGCATAGGCTCAGGTCAGCAGTTAGCAGGCCTGTGCTCATGTGCTTGTTGGCCGTTTCTACTCAGACAGCCAATGTTTGGCTTTGGTCCCACTGATTACCCAATGGGCAGTGCCTCGGGGTCAGGCCCCTCCTCCTACTCACCTAACGCTGCCAAGGTGTTCTCACAGTCGGTGGAAACTGCAGAGCCGGGATGAGAGGATGACTTGCTGAAAACTCATTTTCCATACATGGAAAAACAGCTCACAAATGGTCATTTGGATTGAAGTTGCCAAGTGTTTCTTAAAGAAGTCTCATGGGACTAAGCAATCACACCTGGGAAACTAGCCATCCACCATCACTACTTACAGGTGGCTGTGTGGGGAAGTCAGGCTCCTGTGGCTAGAACAGGAGAGAGCCTTGCCTCCCCGGCTCTAAGTTGAATAGAAATGTTCTGAGAACCAGCCTAACATTTTTCTACTGTATTTTTCTTGCATCTACGAAAACAGTGGTGGTGTTAACATCTCAAAGTGGCACATTCTCTTCTACCATCCGGCTTGGTTGTACAGTACAATCCACAGAGGAGACCGGCCACCTGAGGGAAGCACATGGCCGGGGAAATGCTAGCAAAGCATCCACAGTGCTGAGTACAGGGTAAGGAGCTTCGGGCTGCAAGAACAGTGGGGCGTGGGGCTGGTGGCTGGGGAGATGGCTTCCAAGAGCAAGCTGGAGAGCCAGACCGGCTGCGTCAATGAGCTTCAGGTTCAAGGGAGAGTCCCTGCCTCAAAGAATGAGATGGAAGGGTAACTGAGGAAGATTTCTGACATCAACTTTGGGGCCCTACATGAATGCTTACATGCATGCACCCACGCACATATGAGCATGTAGACACCGTACACACACAAGAAAAGAAGGAGGAAGAAAGAACTGAGTTCAGGAGTCGGGTCAGGGTATGCAGGGATGACAGGAGGAGATAATTGGCTTCCTGCATTTTTAAGCAATGTCATCTTGCAATTAAATTGATTTTCTTAAATTCTTTTCGTTATTAACGACCTTCTCAACTCAGTTTGGTTCAATAGCTCACCACCAGCTCCTGCTGATCTATCATCAATTGTTTTGCAAAGAAGACAGTAGCTGGTATTGCCTCCCATGGGGACCACTTGAAGTTAGCTGTTCCATCACTATGCACTCAGAGTTAGCCCACATGGTAGGCATTACACTGGATTCTGGTCATTCAGAAAAAGACCTAGTACACCAATGTGTGGCAGAAACAAAGACAAGATACCTAATCTATGCTTACAGCATAGCAGAGCATCTTCGTGTGCACACACGTTTCTGTGTCTTCGTTTACATCATTCTCATCACATGGACTGTCCTCTACAATATCTCTGTGATAAAAATTATTTCACCCTTTAAGACTTAAACAAGGCCTTGCTAAGACCCCTCTGAGCATGCTCCAAAACTATTTTGATGGACTGGATATATAGCTAGCAGTAGAGCACTTGTCTGGCATGCAAGAGGCTCTGGGTTCGAATGCCAGTATAGCAAACAACAAGGGAAAACTGTTCTCTCCTTCCTCCATGCTCCCACAACACCTCACACCTAACTCCCATGAGAATTGAGGTTTACAAGTTTCCTAAACTCCTAAAATTGAGTACTGTACATGTTGAGTTTGCTCAACATCATCTCTGCAGAGTGTGTTTGTAAATAAAGACTCAGATGGGTGCCAGCAGGCCTCAGTTTCTCCCTTTCAGGTACATAGCACATATTCATCCTTCTTCTGAGCAGAGCACAGCAAACTAAGAAGCACAGGAGTGGTTTCTGCTGTGCAATTCCAGGCAAAGAAGCAGAAGCCCTTCTAACAAGACTCTGGGGAGCTACACTAAGTCAGCACCTCCTCTATCTCAGCCCCCTTAGCCTCCAACAGCTCCAATGTATGTAATGAATGACAGCTTGACCTTATGGCCAAAACTGGGCTAGAGGGAGGATAGATAGAGATAGCAGAGAGGATGACAGAGAAGCCTGAGACTGAAGGAGGCTGTAGGAAAGGATAAGAAATGCCCCCAAGAGACACTCAGGGCATTCATGAGCATAAAGGACAATGACTTCATATTTCCTAAGAGTTAAGCAGAGTAGAAGGCCACTGTCAATTCTCTACAGTGTGGGATTTTTCAGGGTACTTGAAACAAGAAGCAATGGCTACCCTTCCTGTCCCACTGGGGTGCATCAGGATGCTGTCTGTGCATTATTGTGACTGCACTGGTACACCCTTAGGAGCAAGGACACCTGGAATATAGCCTTACTCTGTCACTTCTCAAGTCTGATGCTTTGAACACGTTTTGAAATTCCTCTGAAATTCACCTAGAGCCAAACCAACCAAACAAACCTAGAAACCTCTGTGAGAATTTTTTACTCATTAATTCAGCTCCAAACCCCATACTAAGCTCTGAGAGAATACGAAGGTGGAGGACATATGGCTCTTTGCCTCACATAAATTGAGATCTGGTGGGTGTTCACTTCAGTGATCAATCTGGGAGGTACAGAGCACCTATTGGGAGATCCTGGGCTCCAGCTCCTGTAGGTCAGTTCGTAGTGAGCAACATGACGATGCTGTGATACATTGTGAAGGGATTGGAGAAGTTAGTCCTACTGAATGTTTTTGGATAAGGAATTTAGGTTCTCTAAGCTTAAATCTGACTTGTCAATTGTTTTCACAAAGCACAGCAGGGCTAGGGCAGACTCAAGACCTTCGACTCTGGACAGACTTTTCCTTCTAACACTGGGCAAAGGGAAAATGAGGAATCCATCCTGCTAGTAGACTTAGTCTCTCTGTCTATGCCTCTGTTTGTCTCTGTTTCTCTTTGTGTCTCTATCTCTGTGTCTCTGTCTCTGTGTCTCTGTCTCTGTCTCTCTTTCCCTCTTTCTCTTATGTGCCAGCAAGTTATCATGGGATTAAAAATACGTAAAGCACAAGACTCATTTTTTTCCTTATTGTTTTCGGAAATGGAATAGGTCAACATCTCTTTCTGACCAGCAGAGGGCGGGCTTGGACAGACTCAGCATCCCAACCCCTCCAACCCATCTTACTCAGAAGATGCACATTTAATAAAAGGAGTTGAAAGGTACCAGAGCTAAAAGCCTTTTCCCAACTATCCATCTGCATCAGCACCACCCATCCTGTTTCTTGGAGAGATGCTTACAATGTGGTCACTCTTCAATGTGTGAGTAATGGATAGGAATGTTAATGCATCGACTATCATTTTCTGGAAGTAGACTGAAAAGCCTAAAGCCTAAACAGTGGTGTGGTTAACTAGCTGATACCAAAGAAAGAAAAATTTAATTTTATAAATGTGAACTGGCAGGAACATTATAATATATCATTTTATTGAAAACTTAAGTAATTGTTACTACCTAGGAGTCATGTGTTTAGGCAGAAGGTTAGGTTGAAGACAAAAATAGCTGTGCAGAAATCCAGTTATTTTTCTCTATCTTTTCCCTTGTAACAATATAAAATTCAATCCAGTGACATATCAGTAAATAAAAAGTTATTTTTTAAAAATATTTTTAAATATTTAAATAAATTAATTAAATTAAAAATTTAAATAAATATTATTTAAATCTAAAGCAAGGCTTCCCACTTGCTTTAGATTTAAAATTTCAGATTCAGGATTTTACCTGCCCCTTGAGGACATATGTACCCAGATGATGTTTGCAGTCATTCATTTGTTTGATAGTTTTCTTTATGTTGTCTCTGAGTTCATCCTCCTCTCTTCTCCAGGAGTCAACTTCCTCTTACATCTATTCAGTAAGATGTTTGTTTCAGATATTACAGTTTCTGTTCCATTTGCTTTTTATTGTTCTAGTTTTTTGTGTTCAATTCCTCATCTCTTCAATTGGAATCTTTTCCTTTAAACCATTAAAGATATTTATAATCATTTTAAGTCTTTGCCTACTTACGCCAGCTCCTATATCATCTCTGAGATGATTTCTATTGACAGCTTTACTTCCTCACTGGATTTTTCCACATTGAATACTTTTTATAATATGCTGGACATACGATTTTCCTTTGAGAAGTGTGGGCTTTTTTGGATAGGTAAGGTTCTAGATCAATCTGACCTTTTTGGGCTTGGCTGTATACTTTGTTAGAGTGAGTTCAGAGTGAGCCTGATTTCAAGGCATGATCCTTACTCCTAACATGTGTTTTCAGTGATGTCTTAACCCATTCTCTGCATTTTCAGTGAGATGATGTCACTCTTAGTGCTAACAACTCCAACATCCCCAAGCACTTGGAGATCTCTGGAACCTCTCAGCTCCCCGTCAGTTCCTGTGGAGTTTCACCTGGTGTGTGCATGTAGTATCCAGCCTCTTTGAGAATTTCTGGAGTTCCTTTTCTTAACAGCACCCCCTTTTTCCTTTCTCTGCCCCACAATACCCCTCACCCCCACCTCAGCAGCCCCGGGCTTCAGTGTTTACTTTTTCCACTCTGCATGACTTTTGTTTTGTGTTCAGGTTCATCTTCCCAACTCATTCTGTGAATTGTTCTTCTGTTGAGCCTCACAGTCTTGTGATTTCTAATGCACAATGATGATAGTTGATGATGGTTGTCATGTGCAATTGTCATTAAGTGTAGGGGGAGTCTGTACTCTCTATTCTTGGTGAGAGTAGAGAGAAACAGAAAGGAGAAATGGGCAGAAGGTATTGGGGAAGTCTTGAGGTCCTGACACTCAGTTTACCCATAGTAAAACCATAGTTTACCTGTGGTTTGGTTAGTCAGCATTTCATTCATGAGGGGCTCCTTGGTTATTACTATGACATGCAGTTTCTGCAGATGTTGATGGGGGCAAACAGAGAGGGAACAAGAGGACTCAGGGAGAGTCATGTAGCCAAGTTGAAGGTCAAATCCTTTCGAAAAGAATAATGAGGAAGGAAGGTTGGATGGAAGGGTCTTGGACTACAGTACAGTTCATAGAAAGTTCAACAGATCCAGTGGAGAATCACTGAACCAAAGTCATCCTTCAGATGAGTGCCCTGTCTCCAAAGAAGAACCCGACAAAATCCTGCCATGACTAGTCATTGTTTGGAAGTAGCATGTGTGCAGCGGCCAATATATACATATATAAAGATGCCCAGTTTAAACTTGAACTTGAATTCAGATAATAGCATTTAGTATAAGTAAATTTCTAATAGTTCCTGTGCAGGTATGTTTTTATTTGTGGAATCTGTTGTCTCTAAGCTTGTGGATCTCTTGGATCCATGTATACACAAGGATGGATCTTACTGAAGCAGTTGGGACCATTAGTCAGTTTTGCTCTCCTAGTAGCAGAATTGTGAGGCAGTGTCTTGGGGCTCCCATAGTGCTTTTTCCAAATATATCTTTCAGCAAATTTTCTCTTAAGCTAGTGTGCATTTTGTTTTCATGACTTGTAGCCAAATGAGTTCTGACTGACTACTATGATTATTATTAGAGTAAAATAAACCACTCAAAGTTCATCGTGTAAAATAAAAGCCATGGTATTATGTCTGAATTCTTCAGATTATGAATTAGGACAGATTACGATGAAGATAGCTTATATCTGCCCCACAATGGCTTAGGCCTCATCTGGCACACAGATAACAAGTGTCCAAAAGACTGAAGCACCTGGTAGCTTCTTCATTCACATGTTGTCTGGTGTCACATTCACATGTCACTGGTGTGACTTATAAGGCTGAGTTCAATTGTGATGCCAGCCAGAACACATGTCTCCTCCTTGTGGTTGGGAATTCCTTCAACATGGCTGCCCTGGGGTAGGTGGACTTTTTACATGGTAGTTCTGGACTCCAAGCATGGACTCCAGTTTAGATAAACAAGGCAGAGATGACATGGCTTGTGCTTAGCCTCCCTTCTGCAGCATCCTACTGGATAAAGTAACCACAAGCCACTTATATTCAAAGGGAAGGGACTGAGATCTTTCCTCCTGATCTGAAAGACATTATAGGCATGTCGTTAAAATGTCACACTAATGTATCGACTAAGCTAAGAGTATTTTTGCTAAAAACTCAATGTGCCTCTTATTGTCACTTGAGGACTCTCCACTACCAAGAACTGCCTCTCTCACAAAGAGCAAAGTGCCTATGAGTTCACAGCATAGAGTATTTCCCAATATTATTTCAGACCACTTTCAAGAACTCAGCAAGACCAAGAACTTGTTCTGCACTATTTCTTGACAAAATCTTTGATTAAAAATTTAAGCAACTGCATAATGTAGCAGGAACATCAGACCAAGCTTCCTTGCTTTATAGGCAGGGGCCTCCAATTTCATCAATTATTCTCTGTTATTTGGGGTAAAGCTGTCCTAGCAGTTGCAACAGCTGGGAGGATGTGCAAACGGAAGATGAGATCATCCCTTTTTATCTTCTGAGATCTCAGGCAGATCAATTTTCATTCTCATGGTCAAGTTTCTAAAGATTTCTGACAACTTAGATGCCAGTACTAAAGAAAGAGCTTATTGACAAGCACTTCTTCACCGAGTGAAGTGTAAAGGGCTCTGTAATTTAAAAGTGAGTTAAAACAGAGTTCCTTCAAAGACAAAAGTAGACTTACATTTTTACTTTCCTTTTTCATTCTTATCCAGGTAGCTTTGTACAAGTAACCCCGCCTAGCCAGGCCTTCAATTCCTCCCTGTGTGAGTAACTGTGAAAATGGGAGCAGTAAGTATTAGATCAAAGCCGTGAGACACGGCACAGCAGCTTTGGGGCTACAAAGGAAACTCTGGGATAAAGCATCATCAGATACTTACCATCCATCAGGCACTCTGCTAGAAGCTGCTGTGGACACTGGAGTGATTCAAGTCTGGTTCCTGACATCAGAAATACCAGGACCGAGTAAGACAGCACCACATCTGCTCTGAAGCAGTCCAACTGCCTGAAGCTGAGTTTCAGCTACAATGTTTCCTGATTTCCTCTAGCTAGCCAGTGTGTGCCTCAGTTTCCTCCTTTGTTATCATGAAAATAATGATAACAACCTTACCTACCTGACAAAAGTTTTAAATATATAAATATTAAACACCAAAGGCTTTGGTAGATATTAAAATAATAAAGATATAATCTTGCCTTGCTAATCAAAATGGCCCATAGATCATCAGAATTGGGATGATGCCTGGGAGTTTGTTAGAAATGTGATCTCAAGTTTTATGCAGACCCATAGACTCTGAGTTTATAGTTTAACTCAGTGATCTATATAAAAGTATAACATTCTGATAGTAGCAAAAGAGCAAGTTCAGATTTGTTATAAAGTGACCTATTGGCCAATGCAAAATAACCTAATAAAATTAAAAGTCTAAGGATGATAGAAATTAAAAGCAAACAGGACTAGGGGCTGAGAAGATGACTCAGTCAGCAAAGTTCTTGCCTTGCAAATACAAGGACCCAAGTTTGATCCCCATAACTCACATTAAAAAATAAAAAAGGCAAAACAAAACACCAAGCATGGTGTTTTATAACTTCTGTGTGGGGGACACAGATGGATCCATGGGGCTCAATGGCAAGCCAGCCTGGTCTACTTGGTGATCTTCAAGACAGCGAGAGCCTCTGTCTCCAAAAAAAGATGGATGTCACCTGAGGGATAATAACTGAGGTTGTTCTCTCATCTCCGTATGCTCATACACACACACACACACACACACACACACAGAGAGAGAGAGAGAGAGAGAGAGAGAGAGAGAGAGAGAGACAGACAGACAGACAGACAGACAGACAGACAGACAGACAAACAGACACAGATAGACAGACAGACAGTCAGACAGATGGTAGGGGAGGGAGGGAGGGTGGACAAGCGAGAAACAGAGAGAGCGACAGAGGATGTGTACTATACATATAATCTTTCATCTACCTGGCAGGTATGATCACAAGGCTATTGCATCCTTGATACACTATCCCCTGAAGTTTCCCTAAATGTAGGAAACTTGACTTCATAATTTGCAGTAGTTGGGGAGCTGCATTTGTTTGCAAAGGAAGGGAGGGAGGGAGGATGTAAAAGTGGGCCCCTCAGTGAACTAGTCTAGCTACAAATTCCCAGAAGTTGTGGGATTTTGAGCACATGCTTCAGTGTCATTACTCGTGTCGCCCAGTGAAGAGTCTCCGTTATTAGACTGAGCGGACTGACCCCTCCGTTTTCTGCAAGGCTGAGCCTTGGCCACGCAAGTCATTTTAGTCACCTCGATGAGCAAGATGTCTCATGCTGCACTAGGTCACTGGGGTAACCACAATCAAACCAAGAAGGGCAGTATGTAGGATGGGCGACAAGCACCTACCATACCTCATTCCCTACTTATCCAATCATGTTTGAGTTTTTGTTCATGCTTGTCTCCTCCACTGCACAGCGAAATTGTTGGGGTCAAGGTAAATGTGTGTTTTCTCTTCAAGTCCTAAATTCTCAGCATAGTGCCACTGTGAATTGGATGGGGTACATATGTCTCAACCAGTGTGGAACTCTTTTTGGCTCTTTGAATAGTTCCAGGACTTCTATATTCCCTCTGTGTGTGTATCCATCTAAAAAATTCTTATCCTTTACATATACAAAAGTTCTAGATTTTGATTGATTGATGACTAGTTAGCTGAGTGATTATTTGCAGTAGTGGGAATCAAGCCCAGCACCTTTGTGCATTTTAGACAAGTTCTTAGTCCAGGACTTACACCCGCCACCCTCTAGATACATTTTGAACACATATTTTTTTTTTCACTAAAATACTTTTATGAAGGTTTCTTCATATCAAAATACCCTCTGAAAAGTTATGGTCTCATAATTTGTTTCAACCCCAAAATCTGAAATAAGTAATCAAACTACTTTAGATATTTAAATAGGAAACATCTACTGAATCTAGGTTTTATAAAATTGTGTAAACATTGGGTGAATATAAGAGGGAAAGAGTATATAATTTAGATGAAGAACTTTGAAAAAACACTATCATCTCCAATGGCTACTAATTCTTAGCATTTGTTTAATGTGCTTGTCATTTGTAGCTTGATGACATGTCTATTCAAACCTTTACTATGGATTGTCTCTATACTGTTCTGTATGAATCTTCCATATATTCTGGAGTCCCTATATTTTCTGGATCGTGGATATGGGCTTGCACCCCATGTGTGGTTTGGGAATATTTTCTTCCACTCTCTAAGTTATATTTTCACTTTCTGGAGCACACCATCTGAAGCATTGGCATTACTGTTCATTAGGTCTGTTTTGTCTTCTGTTGTTTGTGTTTTAATGTTAGTTCAAATGGCTGTTGCAGATCTAATACAAGTGAACAAAGAACCCGACCCCTGTTTCCATTTAGATGTTCATGGTGTTGCGCCTAACATTTAGATATTTGATCAATTTCAAGTCTTATTGACAGTGGGAGATATGCGTAGTATTCAGCTGCATATGAGTACTTAATTGTCCTGCTCCCATTTTCTAAACAGACTATTCTTTGCCACTCTGATGACTTACCACCCTTTCCAAAAAAAAAAAAAAAAAAAGAATTTATCATATCTGTTTCATCTGAGTCAATCCTAATACAAGTATCATACAGTTTTGATTATTGTAACTTTATTCTGCATTGCAATCAGGAAGTTTGAGTTTAATTTACACATTTTGTGAATTTCAATCACAATGCTCCCCAGTAACCTCAAATAGGATTCCCAACTCCAATTAACTTAATTTTACCTCACTTTTCTACCTCGGATTGCTGCTCCTACTATAATCCTTAACATTATAAGTGAATCATTTTTTTAGCTAACCTCCCAAAGCAGAAACCCTGTAAACAACCAATACTATTTACCTCTCTGATGTTTCTATAAACAAAAGTCACCTGTCCTTATTGCCTCTTCACACACACACACACACACACACACACACACACACACACACACACACTCGAAGTTTCCCTATGTATACTGGCCTCTGTTTTTAATCTCTACCAATACTGTCCTAGACTAGATCCCACCCTCATCTCTCTCCTTGATGGTTTGAACTATCAGCCCTTCCCTGCTATGTGTTAGTGCTTCCAGTTCATCCTGCACACTGCCAACAGATCCTTAGACTCGTATTTTACTGCACAGTTTTCCTGCTCAAACCCTCATTGTCCATTATCTTGGCTAGGTTTCTGTTGTGATAAGACACCGTGACCAAGGTAACTTACAAAAGAAAATGTTGTTTAGTTGGGCTTAGTTCCAGAGGGTTAGAATCTGTGGTGTTGGAGGGAAGGCACGGAGACAAGTGGCTGGAGCAGCAGCAGAGAGCACCCCGGGAATGGCAGGAGTCTTTTGAAACCTCAAAGGCCTTTCCCAGTAACACACCTCTTTTTCCAACAAGACCACATCTCCCAAATCCTTTCCAAACAGTTCTACCAACTGGGGGCCCAGGATTCCAATATATGATCCCATGGGAGCCATTCTCATTCAAACCACCACACCTATGAAACAATCTCTGGACTCCTTTCTCATGATGACATAAGCCCCCGAGACACTGTCACTGTTTCCTTAACCAGCCTCATGTTTCATCATTGCCCCTGCGCTGTCCCATCTTACTCTAGCCATACAGAATATGAACAAATTATTGAACATGCCTGTGTCTTCCATGCTTCCATGATCTTGACTGATGTTACTACTCCTTCCAAATTTAACATTCTTCCAATTGGCATCTTTCAAGTGTCACTCAAAGTTTATCCCTCTTGAAAGCATTTCCTGTATCTCAGACATACTTAAGATGCTTCTCCTATACTTGAAATATGCTATATTACATCCCCAATAAAGCAATTCTTTTATTATACTGTTTTATTGACATTTTATTAGAAAATGCTTTCTAGGGGTTGTATATGTATTCTATTAGTCTCTGCATTCCAGTACTAGAGAAAAATTTTGTCCCAAACAAATATTCAAAATTTACAGTCCCATTGTCCAGTACTATACCATGTACTTTATTGCAACATGGAATTTCTCACACCATTAGTAGCTCAAGAATGTTTATAATTTAGCTATTACATCCAAAGTCCTTTATAGACAAAACAACCCAGTCCCTACCCACTGTGTACCTGCTTCCAGAAACTGCATGAAGAAAGGCTCTGAGTGATTGAAAGGAGACAGGATGAGTAAGGGTGAGCCCAGTTTTGGAGTTAGTCATATTCATATTGGGAACCCGTCTTGAATTGTACTACAGAGCAGATAGCTCACTTAACATTCTTGGGAAAAATCAGTATCACTGTGGGTGAGTAGTGAGCTATAATCAAATGTCAGTTGTACCCCAGATATGAGATTGCCCTTATGAAAGTCAGAAAGGGACTTGAGAATATCCAGGGGGAAAAAACAAATATTAAAGTCTTAGGAGAGAATCCAAGAGTGTCACAGGAGGACTTTCATAGCCACAGAGGAGAGCATGAGGAAATGGATGAAAACCCTTGGGAAACATTCCTTGAAAGCATTTGAGACATCTTTATCAAAGCATCTTAAAGTCAAGCATCCCAAACACCCACCATAAAAATATAACTGTCTTGGTAATCACAATCCAATCACATACATGTAATATTTGCTCCGTACCTATTTGATCCCTAGCTTCAGAAGTTTGCAGTCCGGTGTATGAGAATGGGGGTGGGGTTCAGAGATGCAGCTACATGTACTTAGCAACAAAACAGCATGCCACGCAAGGGGCCGGGGAGACGTGTTTGTGTAAATTCATAAATGGTTTGCTGCACAAGCATGAGGATGTGAGTCTGCATTCCCAGTACCCATGTTTATAGATATAGTGTATGTAGTAGCGTGTGCCTCATATCCCAGGCATGGGTGGGTAGAGACATGTGTATCCAGGGGATATGCTGGCCAACCATTTTAGTCAAAATGGTGATCTCCAGGTTCAGCGAGAGACCCTATCTCAAAAAGTAAGGTGGACAATGATAGAGGAAGACATCCAAAGTCTACCTCTGACCACTACATGTGCATGTGCAGGTGAATGCACCCGTACACAGTGCACACACATTCATACACACAGATGCTACACACATATACTCACACACAAAAACAAACAAACAAAAAACTCAGAACAGAACAAAGAACAGCATGCAGTATTACTGAACATCAAGTTAATATAACACGTAAACAGGCAATGAAGGCATGTTGATCCAAGAGGACCCCCAAAAGCTTTAAGCGGAGGTGATATTTGAACAGTCTTTGAGAGGTAACAGGACCCCCTGTAGTTAAGTCACTTCTCTTTTCTTCATAGAAGAAAGGGCCTGCGTTATCATGTGCTTTTCTCCAGAACAGAGAACACACGCAGTCCCCACTCCAGTGTCTTATAATACACGATGAACACTTGTTATTTTCCATATTTCAACAACTGGGAGGGAGCTCCTCTGGGAGAACCGCTGTAAATCCAAGCACTTCACCCTTTGAAAGGTTTGTCATGGCGCAGAAGAAATGGCCCTTTGAATTCACATGTTATAAAAACCCTGCCGGACAACACGTGTGTGGGGAAGGCAGCCTCATTGGCGGAGCTACACGCAGGAAGCAGATGTTCTTCTGCGTTCAGAGAGATTGTTGATCATTCCTGAGACTTTGTTGAAAGGTCGCTCAATCATTTCTGAGCTACAACCCTCGACACTTAACGGCGAGCCCCATCTTAGGTCCTTGTAGTGGGCTTTTGTGTCTAGACCACAGGAATTCTATCCCCAGTCTCCAACGCTGGGGTGTTTGAAATTGAGAAGGTAGCTTCATGCTGACAGCCCAGCTACCAGCCAGATGCTTCAAAGCAGGAGGAGCCAACCGAATGACTTCAGAAGGAAGGGTGTATTAACTCCTCGTACTGCCTAGCAGATGGCCGGTTTGCGCTGGGGGAACATTTGCTTCCAGGATGAAGTCATGTCTTTCGCAGTTACTGCCTCGTTATTTTTAATGGATGTTGATGTAGTACACCTTACAAAGACCTGGGGATGTGCCTGGTCCAGATCCTTCAGAGGGGACGTTTTGAAGATTTAAAGGAAGTGGAAACGGTGCTTTCTGCCCATCTTTGTTAACAGCTAGTAGAAGCGAAGAGGCATTTGACAGTTCTTCTGTTACTCAAACTTCCTGTCTAGTTCAGTGAATGCCAGCAGACAGGCACAGGCTGGCCCCATGCCCTGAAGATCCCAGACCTCTGCAACCCAGAGCTTCAGGCTTTGTCTTGAAATGACCGGTGTCACAGAAAAGACCCACATCACTAAAATGAAAGAACTTGTGATAGTGGGGATTCTGTCCCCATTCTTATAACAAAAAATAGCAGAGTGGGCCATTTATAAAGGACAGAATTTGAATTCTGTCAGTTGCAGCTTGGAAGGACAAGAGCGGGGTTGTGAGCAGCGTCGGTGTCTGCTGACGGCCTGGTCTCTCTCTATTGGTTGCTGCATCACCAGACGAGGCAAATCTGTGACTTCACATGACAGAGGAGACGGAAGAGGCAAGAGACCAGGCTGAGTTCACCTACTCCAGCCCACTCACGCTTCTAAAGTCTGTCTGTGAGGCAGAGCTCGGAAGGCCTAATTTTAAAGGCCCTGCCTCCTGATCCTGCTCTTCTGGAGAAGAAAGTTCACCATGAAGTTTGGAGGGACACACACATTCAGACCAAGGTACAGCCATACAAGTCTTGCTGGCCTGCAACTCTGGGGAAACAGACTGAGCAGACAGCTTTATTTGTTACCCCGAGACTGTCCACCAGACATGCCAAACCTTAGATATAACCCCCTGTGTAATAGATTTCTATTTCCCTGTTCGTGTCTTTTTCTTCTGTGCAGTGGTCCATCCCCCTGAATCAGTCAGAGAGCTTTTTAGAAACATCAATATCCAGGCAGGGGAGATGACTACTTGTGAAAAGAGCTTGCTGCTCTTCCAGAGGACCCAAGTTCCATTCCTCATACCCCTGTAGGCTGCTCACAATTGCCTGTAATGTCAGCTCCATGGAACCCAACATCCTCTTCACCACAGGCACCTGTGCACACGTGTGCTCTCACACACAAACATAAATCAAAACAAGTCTCCTTTTAAGATGCCAAGGTCAGGGTTGGGAGGGTAGCTCAGCTGGCCAAGTGTCCGCTATGTAAATATGAAGATCTGAGTTTGAGCCCCAGCATCTACACAGAAACCTGGCTATGAAGACATTCACTTAGAATCCCAATGATGAGGAAGCTGAGGTGGGTATGCCCAAGGCTTGCTGAGCAGCAAGCCTAGCCTAATCAGTGTCCCAGTCATTATTTCTCGTCTCAAAAGCAAGGTAGACAGCTTCTAAGGAACAACACCTAAGGTCGCTCCCCTGCCTTCACACAGATGTGCACATACTGCATGCATGGACATAAAAACAGGAACACACACACACACACACACACACACACACACACACACACACACACACACAACCAATGTCCCAGCAAGTACTATAATCAACAAAACAAGAGCACCCATTTTAATCAGGGTTATATATATTTTTTTAAATGCAAAATTGAGGTCTAAACTCCAGAGGTTTAAATTCATTTGGTCTGGAGTTTGGGAAAGTCTCAATTTTGTTTTGTTTTACTTTTAAAGCTCCCCAGAGGAGCCAATATTGGAGGAAATATCAAAAAACATTGTCCTGGAATTTCACAGCTTAACATAAAGCATACATGTTTGTATTCAGCCTTATCCCAGAACAAAAATTTGTATCGGTTGCTGATAATACAAATGAGAGCAAAATCTTGCTCATAATTGTTGCTTACATTGCCCAGTCAAATGCCATGTGGTACAGTCAGGCAGAGAGGCTCACAAGGAATAAGCAGACAGCACATGCAGAGCCTGACCTCAAACACCCAGGCTCCTGCTGCTGGCGTGGAACTTGCGTATTTCCCCCGGCTCCTCAGTTACCACGCCTGTTTTCAGTTATCACATGGAGGCTCCTGAGACATCTACGGCTGGCTCTGGACTGGACTCGATCGTGGAGGTGATTATCTGAGTAAGTCAGGCCATGGCAGTTTATTTTTCCTGAATTACCTGGATAATTACCTCAAGTCTAATAAGATGGAATGAAGCCAAAAGCCACATTCAGATGGTTCTACTGCCCCCTCAACAGTGCATTGTTATTTAAGGGTCTTGGTTTGGAGAAATGAGCAACTATCTCCCCATTCCCCAAAGGGTACCCTATTAATCATCTGGGGAAAGAGAACTGTAATTGTCTAGCTCCTGTGGCTGCTGACAGCTCCTCTGGGCCTAGGAACACAGCTGTCCTTGACTCCCAACCTGTTCCCTGTGCCTCTGAAAGTCCTCAGCTCAGCTAACAGGGTGACAAAGGGGGGATTCTGAGAGCTGGCCTGTCTTCTTTTTGTTGTGCTCTCTTGTATTCTTAAGCTAAGGAATCAAACATTTTTACTCGGCCTCCTATGATCTTGCTCTGAACTTGGCCCTATCCATACAAGAGCATCTTGTCCAAGTGACACGTAGCATCACATCAAGGTTCATGACCAAAACAGGTAACCTAAGCCAAACAAAGGAAGGTAAACCCCTGGCTCTGCTGCTGTCACTATTTGCTTTGTTAAAATCACTAAATGACTCAGTGAGAGTGTGCATGTGTCCTCTTCCTAAGAAGAACTCCTATAGTGAGCCTTGGGTCATCTCTCTGGAGCCTCGCTTTATTAACCACTTGCTCACCTTAATCTCTCTTCACTGACTCTTTCCATTCTGCACACAGACAGGACATGGTCTTTCCCATGCTTGTGAGTAGGAGAAAATGAGTAAGTAAGACCGATGGCCAAGATTACCAGAAGGGAGGTACTAGGAGATGGGAACAAAATGGAAGCCAGAAAATAGAGCCAGATCAAAGATGCCCAGATCAATGTGGTAACACGTTACGAGACTGGGGTGAATTGTAGGTAAAATTAATTGGAGAAATTATGTACTGGTTATTACTATTAATAATGCCCTCAAAGGAAAATTGGCCAGTTTCTTTGGAACCCTAGTTTAAAAGGTGGTACAGAGTCTTTTGAAACATTTGAAATGTCTCACAGATAAAAAAACAAGACTCCCTTGCATAGTTGCTAAGATTGTGTGTGTGTGTGTGTGTGTGTGTGTGTGTGTGTGTGTGTGTGTGCATGTGTATTCATTCTAGAGAGACTATGGTAACCTCCCACTGTCAGGGACAAGCTCCCTTAATCTTGGCTCTTCCCGTCATTTGGGTAATTGTTTTTACACAGACCAGGATCAATGCCACAACCACATTGCTTTCAGCAGGAAAGGGACATAGAAGAATGACAGTTGTGCAATTGCTTCTGATCTTTTCCTACTGAGCTGAACTTACATATGTCTATAACTTGCTGTAGGATTGACAGGTACAGTTTATTCCATGTACCTGTGTGACCAGATAAAAAGTAAGACATCTCTCCCTAAATATCACAGAGACTGCAGGCACTGGAAGACCATTGGCAGGCTGTGGATTGAAGGGTTAATGAGTTGTATGGAAGTGAATGCAGAACAATTTTTTTTTTTTATTTCTTAAAGAAGTTTGGTAACGAAGGGAAGGCTCTCTGACCTGTGGTTTAAGCATAGAAAGGACAAATCAGACGGAAGGAAGAAGAACAACTGATCCTGATTGGATATCTGAACATCAGAGTTCACGGTGCAGAATCCATCTCCTCCAAGCAGCCTGGTCCACAGCATAGCTAAAACCTCTTTTTCCCAACCTCCCTTGCTCCCTGCTGTCTAACTTTCTGTCTCACCACACCCTGTTTACTCATGTCTTGCTTTTGTCTCTCCTGTAAGCTCCAAATACCTTATTTATCTTTTTAACCCACATAGCTTCTGGCATACCACTGTCTTGGTTACTGTTCTTGTACTTGCTTATTGCCTGGCTGTCCATCATAACCCCTTCACTGCAAAGTTAAAAACAAAAGGAGCCTGTGTTTCTCCTTTCAGCTGTGTGGAGTTCACCGTTCTCTTTGAATAGTACTAAAGTGAGCTGCAGAGCTTGATAGTCGTGACTTTATATTGGATTCTATTTTGATATATATGGGAACCCATAAGGATTCAACCAGACAATTCAATGTCTGCTTAAACCACAGTGGTTTGACATATTAGCAATGAGAGGAAGTTTGAATACCCCACACCAAGGGAACCAATCCTGATACAGCTACTTAATCACTTGTGTGACTTTGGGTAAGCCTCTTAATTTCTCTAGGCTTCTGCTTTCTTATCCATTGAATAGCAATAATAAATTCATCTTGCAGGTTATTGTGACATGTGGTTATTGTATATGTGGGTATCTATCATACACTCAATGATGGTCATCATTATTTTATCACTAAGCTACACAGAGAAACCCTGCCTCGAAAAACCAAAAAAAAAAAAAAAAATATCATCTGAATGTATTACTACACTTATACACTTAATTAGATGTTTGGTATAATTCTGTCAACACAGAGTTAGCAAAAGGCCACATTTGTATTTATTTTGACCTATAAACAAAGATGAACTAACAAATGCTTCTGATCAATCCATGGCTCGATTAAAGCAAATTACTGGGAAGTACCACAATTATTTGTAAAATAAAACTAACCAATCATCTTTCTGTGAAGTGGATAAGAAAGAAAAGCCCATCCACATATATATATATATATATATATATATATATATATATAATATCCGATATATAATATATTATATATTATATATATATAAAATTAGCCTCTTACAAACTTTAAATAGGGGCTGAAAAGATAGCCAAAGAGGTAAAATATTGGCTACACAAGCATAAGGACATGAGTTTGGATCCTGAGAACCCATATAAAAATCCTGGCCTGGCAGCGTGTGTCTGTAAGCTCTGCCCGGTGGACGTGGCAGACAGACGGATCCCTGAAGCTCAACTGTCAGCCAGCCCAGCTGAATCCATGAGCTTCAGGCTTAGTGAGAGACTTTGTCTCAGAAAATAGAAATGGAGAAGGATGGAAGAACACATTGAACTCAGGTGCATGCAGGAGCACACACACGCATGCACACCTGCACACACTACACATGTATGTATATATACAAACCGCACACATTTTTAATAAGTCTCAAATACTGTAAGACTACACATTTAGTTTTCACACACACACAAAAACCTCTTTTCCAAACATAATTGTAGAGCCACTACTTCAGGAAGTGTATAAGGGATAGGATCTTGGTAATTTTATTGAACCTTAAAGTATGGTGCCATGCACAGCACACTCTTCCTGTTTGGGGACTGTGTGAGAAAATGAGAAATGTAGAGTGGAATGGTTTGTTCAGCTTTCCCATTCTTTAATAAGGCATTGACCCTTGTCAAAGAAACATATACAGGCACATGCAAACAAGGACTCCCATTTACCTTATTTTCAAATTTAAATTATAGCATCCGGCCATTCATCTTTGTCACAACCCACCAAACAGTTTTGTAAGAACGTGTTTCACAAACAAGCGCTCCTTTCAGCGACAGCCAGGAAGGTTAAGGTTGAAATCCTGTGTGATAGAAACCCTTTTTTGTAATTCTCCCCCAAACATCTGTTCAGTCGCTCAGCATAAACATCTGTCACCCATTTCTGGGCTCAACCCAGACAAAGCTATGTTTTTCTAATGAGCTCCATCCCAAATTGTTACCAAGCGACTGCTATGCAGACTAATCATGCACAAGGACCGGGAAGATGCCTTACTGCATCAAATTCATCTTCCACGAATGCAACATCTACCCTACAGCTTTGGCAAAAACCCAGGGGCGCAGAGGAAGGCAAATTCCTAACACTTTCCTGCCTTGAATTGTAACATTGAACACTTTCAATTCTGTTTAACCCTTCAGGGTTAGTTAAACAACCTTCACGGCCTACACATACACTTATCTTTAACTTACCCCATAATTTATCCTTTTCAACCCACCCCCCTAACCCCATGAGATTACATAATAAAGTAGCTGAAATAAAAACCTACAAAATATTTTTGAACCTTTGGCTCTGTTGTTTTTGTGAAATAAACATGGAGTTTTGGTCCTTTTGAAAAAGCAACTCAGCGATTAGCAATGAAGAGAGAGGCCTGAACTGTTGCCTTGGAATTGTCACATATAAATCGCAAACCATAGACTATTTAGTTACTGATTCTGAGCACTTATCTTTCTAATGGAATGAAAATGAATGACGTACAGAAGCATGAGAAAGAGAGGTGCTACATCTGAAATACCCTGCACAGTGCTTGATACACAGGACACAGCTTAGCGACAGGTAACTCTTGCTGTCGCCGTCACCGTCATTGTCAAGGAACACTAGAATGGCTTCATCTTGCTCTTTTGCCCTTTCTAATTTCATCATTCCTGTTCAAACCAATATCAATTGAGAGGCAACTGGGGACTTAAACGTGTGGCAGTGATCAATATGATTCCCTGCCTCCAGGAACTCTCCTAGCGAAACAGACAGGCCAGCCTCTGCTTCAAATCAAACTATAAGTGCTACAACCTTACAATATTCCCCAGAGATTATTCGAAGATGTTTTAAAAGTCAAATCTCAAGTTTTCTCACTGCTAATTTTTAAGTGATGGCTCACCTTATACCATGAACTAGGAATTTTAACCATACTGCTGATCTTTCATTTCAGTGACAACGTAACAGTGATCATTTAAGTCACAGCTGTAATGCCAATAGTGCAGTGGAGAGGAAAAGGGGCTTCACCTCCATCTCCAGAGATGTTTGAAGAGGTAATAATGAAGAAGACCCCCAAAATGGAATCAGATGTGACAACTGACTTATTCTGACCTATTTACTCCTTAGTAAATATAGAACTGAGAAGGCTACCGTTAACTCATGAGAGCCTATTTGTTTTAAAAGAGTACTGAATATTAATGACAACATATAATATATAGATACATTATTGGGAAGCATAATGCCAAGAGCTCCATTTTCTATCAAACCAAATGTCAGGAAAGAGGCCCTTTGAGAAATCCACTCTGGTCAGTGTTGTGGGTCCCTTCACTGCCTGGAGAGACAGCCAATGGAGCTGAGCACCCTCCAGAACTACATCTCTGCTGCCATTCCTGAGTCCTTGTCCTGAGATACATATGCCTTGTTGGGGAGACAAGTGTGTCGCAATAGTATGTAATGCATTTGTTGAAACTGCAGGAAGAGTCTTGAGCTGATGGGGAATGAGGTGAGCCCAGGCGCTGCAGGCAGAGGAAATTGAGTGTGCAATGTAGGAGTGGGGAGAAATGCAGAAGGGCAAACGTGGGAGGGCAAACCAGGAGGAGTGAGCCAGGGGCAGCTTCCTCTGGGCAGACCATACATTGTATGTTGACTAGAACAACTTCCTGGGAATAGGTGAGATCCCAGACCCGTTCCGGAAATGCCCAAAGATGCTCTCTGACACCATGGACATGTCTTTATAGAAGCTTCACAATTTATAAATTGCTTTCTCACGACTCCCATACAATGAGATGTTACTAACTTCCTTCAGGGGAGTGCGCCAGCTGTGTGTCTTTGAACACTCCACTTTTCTACACATTTGGGGTCCCTAAAAGGAGAACAACACCCGGGTCTCTTAACTCTCAGGAGCGTTCCTTCACATTACCTAGTAGTCGTAGGCGTGCTTCCATGTTAATTCCGCCGTTATCCCTGACTGGACTATTAGCTAAGGGTAGAGATGGGGCCCTGCTTATCTTTGTACCTCCTGTACTTAAGCCACACAAGACCATTCCATGTCTGAAGTGACAGCTGTGGGGAATGGGAATAATAACATCTCCTGCCTGCCTTGCTGGCATTTATGTGTGAAAAAGCATGTGAAACCACTTTTCAGTAAGAACCCCCCACCCCCAGAAACACAGCTTTATGCTTGCTCTGAAAGCATCACCAACAGTCATTCTGGGAGAGTGGAGAGTTGGATAGCGCATGTAATGTTCTGTCAGAAGTCTACCCGGTATAAAAAAAGTGTTCCCCACCTAAGAATCTTGCTCCTCCTAGACTTAAATGTCTCAGAAGAAATGGCTACTGCACTGTATTTTACAGGACTACCTGGGGATGTGTGCTGAGTTGAAGCATTTCCAGTAGTAGTGAAATCACAAAGCCACCTTCAAATGCAGCAAAAGCCCCGAAAGCCTAGAGATGTTGAGAGTTTGCCTCCTCCCTTGCTTTCAGCCTTTCTTTAATACATTTCCTTCCACTTATTCTTTAAAAATGTCTCTATTTACATCTGTAGAGTCTGTTGTTAAGCTTAATAAATGTGATGGATAGAGCCAGCAAGATGGCTCAACTGGTAAAGGTACTTGCCACGTAAGCCTGATGACCTGACTTCAATCTCTAAGCCACATAAAACGATAGGAGAGAACCAGTTCCACAAAGTTGTCTTCTCTATCCTCTACATGGGCACTATGGCATGCATGCACCCACACAGACACACTACTACTACTACTACTACTACTACTACTACTACTACTGATGATGATGATGAATGAAATCTAATAAAAATGAGAGAAAGGTCTGGATCCTGCAAGATGAGGACACAGGAGACCGCAGAGTAAGTAATAGAAAGGAAATTCTCCTTGCCCGGGATATCTGCTCACTCTGCAGTACTGGTCTCTTCTGAGGGCATGCTGACTTTGTATCATTGCAATCAATACCACGAGGGAATTGTTGAACTGTTGTACCCTCTATCTCCAGCAAACATGATGATGCAAGCAATAATGTCTACTACTTAGGGAACACTTGCTGTGTGCCACGGCCCTTATATATAAACCTTTGTAAATATGCATGCTATTCATTTATTCTCCTTAGCCTAAGCTAGCATTTACATCTAGTTTCTAGAGTAAAATAAGGCACAAGGAGGCCAAACAGGAATAGGCAAAAGCAGGGTGGGTTTCCATCTACTGTTCCCTGGAAAGAGATCTCACTGACATCAGGAAATGTGTTATTCCATGTATCTATCCCAACCTTTATGAATTTTTGCACATAAGCCAAGGGGTGTGTGTGTGTGTGTGTGTGTGTGTGTGTGTATGTGTGTGTACACCCAGGTAGGCAGAACATAATTATTGACACACCCTGGGCATAGTTAATGATTTTGTTTTGCTTTCCACATAAGTACTGTAAATGAAAACAATCTCAATTACAAATGTTTTTGTATTATGTATAACTTTGTTAAGTAGATGACTTTGTATGTACTCCTAAAGACTCCTCCCTGTAGTATTCTCAATACTACATTGAGAATTGTACCTGGTACATTCTAAATTTATATAGCAAATTGAAATTCCAAGAATCAAAATGTTAGTGGTAGCATTAATGCAACTATCCTTTTGATACTTTACTATGAGGCATGTTTTTTTTATTCAGCATGAGATTTACCTTCTTGAAGTTCTAAGTGCACAATACAATGCTATGTGCTGCAGTAGCATGCAGAAGCCCCTCTATCACTGCTTCATAATGCAGGACTGAAACTTTACTTAGTTGGGTTACAGCTCCTAGTTTCCTCTCCCTCCTGATGATTAACAACTACCTTTTTACTCTAACGTCTACGTATTAGCTACCTCGGGGAGGTGAACTCATGCAACATTGGTCTTTCTATGACTGGGTCCATTCACTTAACATGATGTCATCAAAGTTCATTCAGGTGGAACACAGCAGGATTTCCTTCTTTTCGAAGGCTGAAAAATACCCCATTGTATATATACAGCAATGTTCTTTGTCTATTTGTATAGCAATGAGTATTTATGTTGTTTCCACTTCTGAAATATTGTGACTAACTGCATGGGGGTGCAGATGTCTCTTCCACATCCTGATTTTAATCCTGTTTAATAAATACCCAGAAGTGAGATTATTATATCATACAGTAGTTCTATTTTTATTTTTAGCTTTTTTCTGAAACCCCTCCGTTTTCTGGAGTGGTTACACTGGTTTATATTTTCACAAACAGCATGCAAGGAGAACAAGTATTTTGAAAAATTAAAATACACACACACACACACACACACACATAATGTTGTGGGACTCTTGGAAAACAACACATCAAAACTAACAATTCCGTGTGATTCAGTCTCAGACCAGTGTGTTCCTGAAGAGTCTTTCCAGAGAGGAATCGAAAACAAGGCTCACCTACCCATTGCTCCAGACCAAAGTGTTGGCACTCACTGGCCCAACACTGCAAAACCAGCTGGATAAATGCTATTTCAACACTGGAACACGGTGTCATTATTTGAAAATAATAATTATGGAGAGTTAAAAACCAACAATTATAGAAACATGGAAAATATTATGATATAAACTTACATGAAAATAGTATGAGGGACAGAATTTAGAACATTTATTTGTTCTTTCAATTTCAAAACTGTTAATGGTGTGTATCACTTCCCTCCAGAATGTGGCCCAGTTCAGCAGTGGCACCACCAGCTAGACTCACCCTAGAGCTTGGGATAAATGTGAATGTTTTAGCCCCAGGGGTATTAGTCAGGGTTCTAGAGAACAGAACTTATAGAATGAATCTCTCTCTCTCTCTCTCTCTCTCTCTCTCTCTCTCTCTCTCTCTCTCTCTTTCTCAAGGGGAACTTATTAGAATGACTTACAGACTGTGGTCCAGCTAATCCAACAGTGGCTGCCTATAAATGGAATGTCCAAAAATCCAGTAGTTGTTCAGACCATGAGGCTGGATGTCTTGGCTGGTCTTCAGTATATACCAGAATCCCGAAGAAGTAGGCTCTAGTGCCAGCAAAGGAATGGACTTGCTAGTGAGTCTGAGAGCAAGCGGGCACAGAGAGGGAGCTTCCTTTTCCCATGTGGTCTGTATTAAAGGTTTATCTTCTTACCTCAAAGATCTGGATTAGAATTGGGTCTTCCCCACTTCTAAATGATTTAGTTAAGAAAAAGCCCTCACAGGTGTGCCTGTCATTTGGGTTTTAGCTAAATCTAGATGGAGTTAAGTTGACAACTAAGAATAGCCATCACACCAGGTCTACAAAATCAGTTTGCATTTTAACAAATGTTACATTTTGAATGTAAAATATCCCTCACAGGATATTTGGCCACTTGTCTCCTAGCTGATGTCTTTGTCTGGGGAGGCTGTGATGTGGGGTCTGGTGGCAGAAGTATGTCAACGAGGGTAAAACTTTGCTGGTTATTCCCACTTCTGCTTCTGACCTAGCTCTCTCTGCTGTTGTGAAGTGGGGAGCAATGCCCACACCTGGACCCCCATGACCTATAAGGCGTTGTCACCACCATGAGTGGAAACTCCCATGAAACCATGCATCAAATAAGTATCCCTTCCTTTAAGTTCCTTTTGTGGGATAATGTCACATCAATGAGAAAAGTGACAAGAAGATTCTCATTCCAGGTACCCTGCACCAGGATGCAGCTGATGGCCCATAGAAGGCTTCTGTGACAACCTTCTTTCCCACCTTCCCCCAAAAAGAAACAGTCTAGACAGGAAGCCATTAAAGAGAATGCTTAAAAATTGTGATAGGGATCCTGAAGTGTATCTCTTCACTGTTGATGGCTTCTAGTGGGCACAGGGGTGGGGAAGGACTTGGTTTTCTTTAAGGGGCTAGCCACTGGAAGTTTGACCATGCTCCACTGAGTATGTGGTCAACACAAATTGGACTTGTTGTTTTGTTTTGTTTTGTTTTGTTTTCTGTTCTTTTTCTTGGGGGAGATCACAAGACTTACATGTGGACCTGGGAGGACTGGAAAGTGAATGTGATCAGGGTGCAAATAAAAATATTATGTTGGGGAAAAAAAGAAGATTCTCAGGTGATTCCTAACATATCCTCTTTTTAAGAATCAGAGATGTCCACTTAATGAGCTTCCTCATTTAGTCTTCAAGCTCTCCTGTAGGTTGTTAACACGGAACTTGTGATCTCCATTCTACAGATGAGGGAATGAGATTAGAGTTCGGGGAGCTCCCAGAGACAGGCATGATATAGTGTGAGCTCTCATGCCTACCTTCTAGTTGTGAGCTCCCGAATTGAACAAAGCTCACTCCACCATACTTGGCTTGCACTCATGTGCCATGCCTTTCCGTCTGTGGTATGAAGTGAGTCGCCCAACATTGTTTTCTTTAGGCCAGACTTCATGTGAGGGAGTCAACAAGCTTAGGTTCCAGAGGACAGGCCATTAGTCCCTGGTGGTACTAACCTGCTTCCCAGTCTGGGAGGATGAGAATGTCTATGAACCACCTCACAAGTGAAGAGAGAGAAGTCCTTAGTTTGAAACCATCTTGACGCTCAGCTACTGCAATCACACACGTGTTTAAAGAGAGAAATAGACTCTGAAGAGAAGGTGACTCGGCCCAAGTGAACCTCAAGAAATAAAATGAACACTTTCCAAGTTCTGCTGAAAAGGCAAATTTTTATTACATACCCACCATATGCTGCTCAAAAAACCTTTTTTTTTTAAAAGTGGGACTTAGAGACAAAGTTGTTCAGGAGGATAGAATCGCACACTCAACTGAAAAGTTTTAAAAGTTCAACTGCTTTGAATTCACCTCCAAGGGGACTTTTGTAAAAACTGCAGGAAATTGAAGATCATTAAAAAACATGATTATGTCAAGACTAATCTCCGGAAAGATAGAGTAGAATAGCAATTAACATCACTTGGGCTCAGATTGCTCCTTTAAGAGCTGCAGAAATTCCATGACAAGGCAAGGTTCTGAGGAATAGCCATTTCATCAGGAGACAATCGCAGTATGTCATTAGGCTAAAGGGAGACGATGGATGATAGATGCTCAATTTTCATTACAGCTCCTTGGTTCATAATAATGCCCATGTCTTCTCCAAATAACAGAGAAGGGTAATTATATGCTACCTAAATAAACCCCAATACTGAGCCGATTTGGTATTTAAAAAAATTGTACATTATTTATTTTCCAATGATAGTCAGGCAGGAAATTTACATTATTAGTCTAGGTAGAATATATCAGAATTTTAGAGGTAAAAACTAAAATGGATTTTACTGTAAACAAAATGTTTAAGTGCAAAAATATTTGTATCGTTAACATTTACTATTTGGAAGTAATTTTACAAAGTGTCTAGAACATGCTGAAATGTTTTCAGTAAAGAGAAGTCCTCTAAGTGCCCATAGTTATCATTGTAAATATTTTCTCTATTGCTCTTTTTGTTCAAGAAATATGGACTTTATTTTCTTTAAATCTCCACTTTAGTGTATTACACACCCATTTATTTACTTTCCTCTTATATAACTCACCTATTAGAATGAAAGCACAGTTTTAAAAAAGTCATAGGTGTATATGTGTGGTATATGAGTGCATTTGTGTGTGAGTGAGCACACTGTGCATACATATACAGAGGCCAGAAGAGGATGTCTATGTCCTGCTCTGTCACTCTGTCTTATTTCTTGAGACAAGGTTTCTTGTTGAATGTGGAGCTGGAAGACCAGCCAGTATCTAAGCAATCCTCCTGTCTCTGTCCCCCATAACTCTGGGGTTAGAGCTGTACATACAGCCATATACTCAACTTTTTATCGGGTGGCTAGATATTCTCATATTCCCAGGCTTGTGTATCAAGCCCTCTTACCCTCTGCCCCATTTCCCCAGCTCCTCTGCCCTTTAATGCTATGTTCCAAATACTATGGATAGTTCCCAGCACAAAACAGAGGCTCAATAAATAAGTGCTGATCGCTGATGTCTTCTAAATGCCCTGTGTACTCCTTGTTCAATAATAAGTAAAAATAGCAAGTTGTTTGTTGATGCAACAGAATTGCAAGTGACCAATAAGGATCATTATATGGTAAGATCTAAACAATAAATATTTCTGTATTTTTGTCATGTCCTTGGTATCTTCCCACACTTGGTGGGTTTTTACACTTGTTTCATGATGAGATGAATAAACAAATCAGCAAGTGACTGTTATCATTGTCTGGGGGGCCAATCTCCAGCAGTGCAAGTCTCAAAGGGAATCTACAGAGTCAGTGAGTACTATGACTTTTTATCTGATGGGTTAAGGGAAAGACACACACTCTCTGATGGTTTCCTTCTTTATTCTTCTGTATTCTTCTTTTGCATTCTCTATTATCTATTCTTATCTCTATCCAGAAATGTCCCTTCTGTCTCTCTTGATGTTTTCCTTCTCCTTTATCTTTATTCTTCAAGTTTTCCTCCTAATTCATTTTAACTCTCTCATTCATGATGTTTTTCTTCTGACTCACTTTTCCTCTCATTCTTGATGGTTTCCTTCTAACTCTCTCATTCATGATGGTTTCCTTCTAGCTCATTTTAACTCTATCTTCTTTCTTTCCCTTACAGCTTCTATACCCCAGTAAAATCTTTCAGGCAATATAAAAATTACAATGTGGTTACATTCTGTTTTTCAAGTGAATGATTGCAATGAATACAAGTAAAAAACAGCATGCTTTCTGTATCCCTTATATGATTAAACATTTTACATATTACAGGTGAAAAACAAATTATCTCCAAGAACCCACAAACATTCACACCCAAGCAACTTCTTACAGATTAACAGAGTGTAAGTAAGCAAAATATTCTTGTACTGGCAGGCTGTGTTCATGGTTACAAAGAAAGGACCAATTACTTTATTACTTATCTTGAAAGGTAATCTTGTAAGGAATCTTAAAGGAATCCCAAACCTAAACTTTTATACATGAAAAACAGTCAGCTCTACTTAAATCTTTAGGGTGCATACCCACTATCAGTAGTTTTTTTTTTTTTATATCAGGATATTGAGGGCAGAAATGGGTACAAGGATTAATCATCTCCTTTGGTCATCAACAAATCCTTGCAAGAAAGGTGTGTCAGCTAATAATAATTGGACTGCTTTGTTCTTGTTCCCTGGCCTTAATGAGTTCCTCACTTAACTATGTGCCTTTCTAAAACTTTAGATTGTCTTTTGGGTTTTTCACCTCAAAGCTATTAAAAAAAAACTATTCTAAACTTAAGTTATTTTCAAAGCTTTGTTTCAGCTATGATGCACTCTGAAACCTGTGAGTGAGTCTCCCAACATTAAGATTAAAAGAATTTGAACCAGCCTGGCTTATGAAACTTAATCATTTTTCTTAATCATCAACCTGAACTGCGATCTATGCAGCTCCTTAGGTGAAACTCATAGGCTCTAACTGTGTAACATTTCCTTGTATTTATTTTTAATCATCAAAACTCTATTTAAACTAACATTATTATTATCAGTTAGGCAATACAGCTTAAGAATATATCATCTTCATAATAATCCACAGGTAAAAATGCCCAGTAGAGTAGGATGTATCCATGAGATAAACATACTACATTACAGGCAATGGGGATCTCCCCACACTCATTCACACCATTCCAGATACCAGAAAAAGATGGCAGCAGCCAACATGTGAAGGCACAGCAGGAGCAAAAGACATTCTGGAGTCTGTGGTCTTGGGGCCTTGTCTATCTGAGATTCACCTATCAGGGATTTTCCTCCTCATGGGTTGACTCCTTGAACTTCAATTGCCACCTGCTGCTCCTCTGACATGGCCACCAGCAGACTGTATTATGAAAAACAGAAAAAGGAAGTGGAAAGTATTTTATATGTAATTATCCTGCACTCCTATCTCTGTCCCCTTCAATCACACCCCTTTTTAAACTGGATTTTGCATTTTCAAAAGCATTGTCATAAAGCCAGCAATATCAATGAAGTCACTTGCATTCCTGCACCACCAGTTGAAAAGAAGTCTCTCTTAAGTGGGTTGTTCATGTTTGTCTCCAAAGGGTAGTGCTGAGGAGGAAGACAAGGCCACACCATATGACTAGAGACAACCATGGGTTTTGCTGTTATTCACTGATGAACTCTGTGGTGCTTATTTTTATGTGTAGGCTGTTCAGAAATCCATGAAGCATAACTCTCTAAGTGTGTCTTTTGTTATATTTAGAAAACTTTTGAGCATAATTTCTTCAAAAATATTTTCTGCAGGATTTTCTGACTCGTTAACAATCGTACATATGTTAGATTCTTAATATTGTCTTTTTTTTCACTACGACTGTATTAATTTTTTTACTCTTCCTTCCCTATGTTCTGTAAACCATTGATTTCTATTGAGCTCTGCTCAGGCTGACTAACCCTGTCTTGTGTTACCTACTGGATACTATGAAGTTTATCCAGAGAATGTTTTATTTCATTTATTGCATTTTTAGTTGTATATGAGTTAACTTTTTTTTACTTTTGAGTAATTTGTTTATCTGCAAAATTTTATTCACTACTTGATCAAAATTATTTATTCTCTGATGAAAGATCTAGACCTAAGCCTTACATTTTTGCAAGCACATTGCCCTTGAGTCTTTGAGCATAGCTATAATCAGCTGCTTTAGTATCATTGCTAGCTAATTCTAATATCTAGTTCATCTGAATGTTTGTCTCTGTGTATTGCCTTCCCTATAAAGTATGATTTACATTTTTGTATTGTTTTGTAGTAATTAAACATTATCACACATACCCATTTAATAGTGTATATGTGTAAATATGCATGTGGATACATGGGTATCACTGTACACAGGAGATCAACTTGCAGAAGTTGCTTCCCTCCTTCCACCATGTGGGTCTCTTGGGTTAAACTCAAGGTGTTAGCCTTGACAGCAAGTGTGTTAACCCATTGAGCTATCCTGCTTTCCCCCCTTACAGTAACTTTGAACTCTGTCTTAAACATTGTGATATGTTACAGAGACCTTTTTCTGTTGTACTCATCTAAAAGTTGATACTTTCATTTCAGTCAGCAATTTCTATGGCTAAATTCAATCTCTAAGCCCTTATGTAATGCAAGCATCAGTGGAAAGGCCTATTTCATTCTTTCTAACTTAGCTAGACTGTTTGGAGTCTGTCTCATGTATGCGTACATAGTTCAGGGACGAGCAAGAGACTTAGTCAGTCATGCACAAGAAATTTTAGGGCCCCTCACTCAACTGCTATTGTAGTTGGGCTTTATGTCACTGTGACAAAATACTTGTCATATATAATTATGCAATAAAAGATTTATTTGGGCTTATGATTTTAGTTTGTAGTTCTTAATACCATTGATTCCTGGGAGAGAGAGAGAGAGAGAGAGAGAGAGAGAGAGAGAGAGAGAGAGAATCATTGCTTCAGAAATGTACCAGAAGCTACTTACTCCATGGATACAGGAGGGAAAAGTTGCTGTGGATATCGCTCTATATAAATAAAGCACTGATTGGCCAGTGACCAGGCAGGAAGTATAGGCGGGACAAGGAGAGAGGAGATTTGAGGAAGGAGGAAGGAAAGGGAAACCGGCTGGAGCCACCGCCAAGACAAGGAAGATGTAAAGTACTGGTAAGCCACAAGCCACGTGGCAAAGTAAAGATTAATAGAAATGGGTTGAATATAAGAGTGAGAGCTAGACAATGATGATAGGCCTGAGCTAATGGCCAAGCAGTTTAAATAATGTAAGAGTCTGTGTGTTTATTTTATAAGTGGGCTCCGGGACTGGCGGGACTTGGCGGTGGGAGCTGGAGAAAAATTCTCCAGCTACAAATGGCGCCCAACAGCTCGAGTTTCCACCTTAAACCTAACAATATTTAATAACCAATTCTAAACAGAAGACAAGAAAGATGTAAAGTACCAGTAAGCCACGAGCCACGTGGCAAAGTAAAGATTAATAAAAATGGGTTGAATATAAGAGTGAGAGCTAGACAATGATGATAGGCCTGAGCTAATGGCCAAACAGTTTAAATAATGTAAAAGTCTATATGTTTATTTTATAAGTGGGCTCCGGGACTGGCAGGACTTGGTGGTGGGAGCTGGAGAAAAATTCTCCAGCTACAAAAAGTGAGGGAGCTGAGAGACAGTGAGATACCCAGAATATGGCCCAAAGGATACTCTTTCCATCACTCACTTCCTCCAGCTAAGCCACACATTCTGAAATTTCCCTAACTTTCCAAACCAATGCCTCTAGTTAGAGACCAATCTTCAATTCATGAGCCCTTTGGAGGGGAGGGACACTTCTTAAACAAATCATAACAATTCTTTCTTGGACCTGTCCTCCTCCTAGCTTGCAGTGGTTAAGGTCACCATGGATGCTGTCTGGTTCTCTCTCAGGTAAAACTGTATGCTTCTCAGTTTTAACTGCCTTGCTTAGTACTGACTAGGGCATGTCCTCAAATGAGTAATGCAAAAATGCACATGTGACATTTCTTAGTCCCAGGGACTTTTTCTACTCCATCTGCTTTTGTTCTCTTTCCAGTGCCTTCAGGTAACTGGGTTTATTTTTTCCTGTATTTTCTAGATGTTTTTAGTTTTAATTTGTGGAAGAGTGGACTTTATAGGAACCATTTTGCTCTAGTAGCGACATCCATATTTCCATGTCTTAGAAAGTATTGCTTGGGCACTTAAAATGGGACTAGAGCGAAGACACCACTCAGCATCTTTGACAACAGTGCAGAGAAACCTGCAGAGTTTGGCAATTAGATGAAAAGTTTGTATTGAGAGAATCAGACCCCCTAATTTCCAACTCTCCACTAAACGGCTGAAAACTGAGCCTGAGCTGAAATGTCACGAGCTCCTGGATATAGATGTAGTTTGTTTTGAGAGGCAAGGTAATAATTTGAAGTGGTATTTTCCCCAGAGGGAGAGAATGTTGTGACTTTTCTTGAAGAGACATGAACAGACATTCACACATAGAACAAAGAAATGATTCCACCCAAGTTTAAGTTAATGAAATAGTGAGTTTATTGGAGTTGCTCAGAAGAGCATGGTTGGGGTTACCTACAGAAGCACTCCTGATTCAAAGACAGCTGCATTGCCCCAAAGCCAACCTGATGTGGCGATACCTCAAAACAGCTCCTTCCATAGAGTTTCCTGAGCATCTGGAAGGAAGCTTCACCTGTTTGAGGGCCTTCTTTCTTCCAGAAACGGTCACTGTTTCTGTAACCTTGGAGAAGGACCTTGTGAATCTTGTAAGCTTCAAGAACGTTCTGAAACAAGGGAGTTTTATTTCCTTTCTGAACCCTAATGAGCCACCATGCTCCTTCCAATATTTTAATATTAGAATATTTTAATTATGAGAAAATTGCTACAAAACAGATGTCTTAGTTACTTTTCAATTGCCATGACAAAACACCATGACCAAGGCAACGTATAAAACAAAGCATTTGGTTTGGGGCTCAAGTTTCCAGAGTCTGTGATCATCATGGCAGAGAGCATGGCAGCAGGCAAGCAGACAGCACTGGAGCAGTAGCTGAGAGCTTATCTCCTTATTCACAAGAATGAGGCAGGGGGAATGGCATGGGCTTTTGAAACTTCAAAGCCTGCACCCAATGACACACCTCCTCCAACAAGGCTACCCTTTCTAATCCTTCCCAAACAGTTCCACCAACTGGGGACTCATTAAGTATGGGAGCCACTCTCATTCAACCTACCATGGCATAGTATGAAAAGGGAAACAGAAACAATAGTTGATCCTTGGGGAAGAAACAGTGACTATAGGACAGACAGATGACTAAAAAGATCCAGACAAGCAGGAGAGTGGTTATGGTGACGGAAGAAAGAGTGGACAGAAAAATGCTAGTTAATAACATGAGGAGTTTCAAATTAACCAGGTAATAAGCTGAAGTCTAAGGAGCTGCCATTGGGTCCTCAGTTGGAATGTCACCAGTAGCTCTTGTAGGAGCAATGAATGACAGATTGGAAAATGGTTAAAAGTTAAAAAAAAAAAAGAGGTGTGGTGGGGTGCATATCATCCTGCATCTACAGATTCCTTCAAAGCTTTTCACCATTTTCCAGACGTACATTTCATAATCATGTATCACATGATTTTCCAAGAAAATTGTTATAAATGGTTCTCAACCTAGGGTGTTTGGTTAACATTTTTTAACTTGGTAGTAGTTTGAAAGCAATACATAGCCAGTGAAAACTACTTTTGCTTTGGAAGTTTGATCTTTCCCCAGACTAGCTGTACGTGGAGTGCTATTCTATCAGAATGCAAATCAGTGGCACCATACTATAACTCCAAGTCAGCCATGCCCTCACAGCGGTAGACAAGCAATACTCTGAGCAATGGTGGTTTGTAGTTTACTGTATTAAACTCAGTTCTGACTTACAGTGTTTTATTTATATTAAGTTTGTTGGACCATAACCCCATCACAAGTTCAGTAGTGTCTACATATAAAACAAAGCCACCTGATTAGTTACACCCTCAAAAAATTTAAAGTAAGCAGCTGGCAAAATGATTATGGCAGAAAATTTTAGTAGTTTATCAGTAATTTTTTTCTTACCTCAAAAGATATAATTTCATTAATTCAGTCTTCCAGTTGGTTTGAATCCCAAGCTGCCATTTGCTAATGATAAGACTCCGGGCTTAGTCTTTCTGAGAATCGGGTCCTGGCTGAGTCAATAACAGTGATAGCAATGCTGTTTGAGTAACTGTACTCCTCTGGGCATTGCTGCGAGCTTTACATATAACGAATGATGCCATACAGATAACTGTGTCATGTAGTGCTGCTATCTTTCCCATTTCAGGTGACATAAGGATATTTGCCTGGACTCACATAACTGAAATGGCAGAGCCAGGATTCGAACCAACAAACATGTTACTCATTAGCTGAAAACTGATATCATTATAATTTATTAATTCATTTAATAATTTTTTTTAAATCTTTGAGTGTGAGTTCCAATTAGATAGATACAAATTTGGAATTCAAACAAAAGGCTGAAACTTAATGTATGCTTTCCAAGTTTAGCATTCTTTTAAAAATATGCCAAGTTGGGGCTGGAGGGGTGGCTCAGTGGTTACAAGCACTGACTGCTCTTCCAGAGGACCCAAGCTCAATTCCCAGCACCCACATGGCAACTCACAACTGTCTGTAATTCCAGTTCCAGAGAACCTGACATCCATGGCAAAACACCAATGCACATAAAACAAAAATAAGTAAATAAAAAATAGGCCAAGTTGCCAAGAGTCTCTCCTATCTTGGAAGTGTTTGAGGCTATAAATGGGAACCCGAGTGGGGACAAATAACCATGAGGGCTTTAGTGAGTACATCAGGATTCGGTTTTACAACCTGGAGACGTAATTACACTCATAGCCTGCCTGCCTGAGACAGCTGAGAAGGAAGGGAGCAGATGGCGCAGCAGTTGGGGTCCATCACTCGCATCCGTCCAGCTGCCTGGAGCTGGACAGTGCAGAGTGTCTAACTGAAAGGGGAAGACTCTTCCTAAGAGACCAGGGACTCAGTGGGAACGCGAGAGGCACGACACCAGAATTAGGATGAAACTTGTTTAAATAAACACAACACAAGAAAACTTAACCACCATAGCTAATGAGGTTTGGGGAAGATAGGAGGCTGACAACAGAGCGGGGACAGACAGACAGACAGACCCAGGGTGTTGTAATGAGTAGTGCTGGCTCAGGAGTTGGAAAGAGATTGGTATAAACCTGGCCTTGGCATACTTTTCACTCCCTTTAAATCTGGGTCACTTCATAAAACAGTCTTGATGTCTGTTCTGGAGACTTACAATGAAGAAATGGGATGATGTATGAGAAAAGCCGACCGGTGTTACTCAATATGCAAAACTCTGCTTAAGCTTGTCATAATAGAATAACAAAAAATGGGAGAAAATTAAAATAGAACAGATTGGAAAACTGAATCACAGAGCAGCTGTACAACTGAATATTGTATAAGCATTTATAATTGTGTCTCACATACAACTAATGTGGAAATACATAACATAAAGTCTATAGTACTAGATAAAGTCCACATAAATATAATTTTTATAGAAATTATTTATATAAAAAATTTAACAGTGTTATTTGCAATGAAAGGTTACAGATGACTTTGGTTTCCTTCATATACACTGAAGTCCTAAAAGTTTTTTACCTTTCTAGGTTTTCTGCAATGAGAACACATCACTTTTATGAAAACATGGATGTGTGCTTGGCAATACATCACCAGGGATGTTTTAATGTTAGTGGCTTCTACCCCTGTCATTGAGAAGTTCGAATTTGCTGTTCCTCAAATCCATCCATAGTTTTACTCCTGAGAAAATGGCAACAATCCAGCAGAAACCAAAAACGTGTACCCAGAGGAATGAAAAGGGTTTTTATTTCACTTTGGGTGTTCTTTGTTTTTTGGTCTGCCTGGGTGTGTGATGCTCAGAGAGGAAGTATGTGTCAATAGAAAAGAATGTAATTCTTTGCAGGGAAAAAGATGGCCAATGGACAAAAAGAGAAGCACTAGTGCACACTTCTGGAAGGTTCTCCTTCACACTCAGAGTAGCTGTCCTTTCTGGATGGAGGAATCAGTTACTCACTCACCCACACAAACTTCAGAGCCATGCTGTGTCTGGAGAGAAGGGATACGAGGCCTTCCCAATGCTCTGAAGTTGCCAGTGTGTATGGAGCTTTGGCCCATGAAGTTGGCTTTGTTTTGTGGAAAAGTTGACACCTCTTTAGGCTTCAGTTTCTCAACTATAAAATCTTATCCATCTGCCACCCCTGAGAAGAAGTCCCCTTTTTGTGTTTTGTCCCATTTTTATACCCACAAGGTCACATATAAGCTCGCTGTCTATTGAATAAAATGAATAAAGTTGTTCCAACTGTCATTTAAAGCATGCAATCGGTGTTGGCAATTACAACTGTGAGCATGGTCCTCCAAGGTGTTTATTTATACATGATATTTATTTCTCAGAAAAAAAAGTCTGAACCAATTGTTGGGAGTGTTAAGACCCACTAAATCCAGATGGTGATAGTATCTTTAAACTTTGATTTGTCTTAGAAACTATCTGTCTTGTCGAATTGTTCTTGGCCACCTTTGTGCCCTTACTAAATGTTAATTGTCTATCAACATGACAAGTAAAATGTAGTTTTCACTCATTTAATAGTAGAATTGGACTGCTTGATTTGAAGGACCTAACTTGACTGCCATCCCATGGTGGCACATATTCTTCAAAAGGAATAGACTGGACTCCAATAGGCTAACCCAGAACATTGCTCTCAGATAATATCTTGGCCAGTGTTGGCCATTTTAAATGCTAAAGTGTGAAAGTGTTGTTGGCTGTGTATTAGTTTGCCAAATGCCTGCCATACACTAGGCATTATACTAGTACTTGAAAGTGAAGCAATCAGAAGACAAAGTTTTTGGCCACAAAGAACTCACTGTGTAGGATAAAAAGAGACAGAAACAAATTATTATAATGCAGTAAATACCAGGTTATAGCCCAGGGGACAAAGTGTCACATCCATCCATAGTTAGCCATTTTGTTTTAGAATGGGAACTTTAGCTCTCTTGCATCTTTGAAGTTTTGGAAAGAATATGAAGATCCTTAGGGGTGGGGAGGCATCAGCTTCACAAAGGATGATTTTACTTATGAATAAAATACAATCAAGTTGAATTGTGAGTGCATAAAAATGAATATAAATGAAGAGTGAAAGTTTGGAAAAGGAACACATCAGTGTCCAATATCTGAAGGAATGAAAAATGGTAAGAGGGTGATAAGAAGGGTACTCCCTTGTTACATGTAAATGTCTGTATTTTTTTAAGATTTTGAATCAAAGGTAGAGGCATATATTGTTCCAGTAGTGAATGTACTATCGCATTGCTTTGGAGATGGAAGGAGAGCCAAGTCTTCCCCCAAATGCCCACATTTTGCTACTTCATCTGCCACTCTCTGAATTTTCTACTTTAAAATTACCACCTAACCACCATCAAGATTCATTTGTCTTCACAGAAGTTACCAAAATCTGGCACCCTGAGACCGGAGAGATGGCTCAGCAGCTAAGATGCTTACTACTCTTGCCGAGGACCCCAGTTCAGTTCCCACCACTCACAGCAGACAGCTCTCAACTGCCTGGAACTCCAGCTTTAGGACATCTGATGCCCTCTTCTGGCCTCTGTGGGTACGGGCACTCACAGAGACACACATATACATGTAATGGACATTTTTAAATAAAATTTAGGTGAGATTTAATTTTTACTTAAAAAACCAAAGTATAAGTCTCCTTAACCAGAGTATAGGCTGTATATAAGCTGAAATTGCTGTGTGTTCATTTCATAACTTCAAACCCTGTTGCCGGACACCAAGCAGATGCTCCACAGGCTGACTTCCTGAGACTATGGAACAGAATACCAACAGTGGTCATTTCTCAATGGAGAGATTACAGACACTCCTCCTCCTTCTACATGGTATTGGGACTGTTTTTCTTTTAAATGGGAATATATTAATATTGTTACTTAAGGGAGCTCTTTTAATTAAAAAACAATAATATTGTTACCTGGTTGTTGATAAACAGGACTCTGTGAGACACCACAATGGTAGGAATATAGGTTAGTAGGAGTCAAGCCAAGGAGTCTGAAGAAACCCACTGGGCTGAAGACAAAGTCGTCCCCAATTCCTACAACCTCTTCTGTCACCTGTTTTCCACCCCCTCCCCCAGACACTGGGATAAATGCCAAGTCAGGGGTCACTGGCTCACGAAGGGTCTTTTGCCCCACATTTTCCCATCCTCAAACAGAGGAGCCCAGAAACTCACCCTCATCTTTCCGCCAGCAAATGTTTTCTTTTTTGCATCTGGTTCCTACTTAGGTTTCAGTCAATTCTTTGCTGAGCCACTGGCTTCTTATTTTCCCTGGGAACCGGACTCTTTTTAAGCCATAAAAGGGATGAAATGCATCACCTGATACGTCTCTATTCAGCTGTTGGAGCCCGTGCCCCAGATGGAGGCCCTGTGTGCCGCGCTCTCCCATTGTGGACCGCAGCATCTACACCCAGCCCTTTGAAGACGGCACATGTGAAAATGAGCTGGGAGCTTTGGCCATTCTTTTCTCTCTAGTTTTCTCTCTGTTCTGTTGCTGCTTGCAAGCCATTGTCTGCAGCGAATGACTGCAGAGACACACAGCTCATCTGCATCTTAAAGCACAGCCTGTCCTGGGAGCAGCAAGGGAAGGTGGCCGCCATGACTCAAAGGTTAGGGGACTTGGATTCTTATCGCCGCTCTGCCACTAAATTGCTACATGATCCTGCTCAGATCCTGTGAGTTATGCACCAGTGTCTTCATCCTTAAAGACCCTTGAGGTGTTTCTACAGTCCCTGCCCGGGTCAGCTTTGTTAATTAAGGACCAACAGTGACATCTGGTGGTAGATTTTGAGCCATGTTTTTCTTTTCTCCACTGGACAGCTGGAGGGAAACAAGGGTCCCTTGGCCTATCCTCCTTCGTGGCCCCTGGCCCACCCATGTCCATCATCACTGCCCTTACTTTGTCTCCCACCAGACTCAGAAGAATGTCTCCATCTTCCTCCACCACGTGTTGCTTTCAACCTCAATCTGGCAGATGCTACCAAAGTCAAGGTAAAAACTAGACACACTTGTGAATGAGAGGACTTCAGTCTCTGGTGCTACATCAGGGAGCAGGACAGCTTTGGAGGAGACAAGGGCCACCACTGCTAGCCTAGTAAAAGTAGGGACTTGATTGTTTCCCAGGGATCTCCCTAGCTTATAAAACTATCAGACTCGAAATTGCTTCATGCCTTGGCTTCCCCACGCTTAAAATAAGGGGAAGTTGCCATTAGCACTACCTTCAAACTTGGTTTTCGTTTCTTTGCTCATTCATCAAACATTTAATGAGCATTAATCTGGTCCAGAAAGGCAAACTTGATGACAAATAGTTTTCATGTTTTGTTCCGTGTAACAAAGAGGAAAGACAAGAAAACTCCTGATACCTGGCAAAAATGATGTCTTTAGATGGTGTGAGGGATGGAGAAAAGGCTCCATGGGCAAGAGCGCTTGCGCTTCAGGCATGAGGACCTGAGCTGAAGTTTCTAGCACTCACATCAAAGGCTGGGTGTGCCTGCTCAAGCACTTACAACCCCAGTACTGTGGGGATCAGAAACCAGGGGATTAATGGTCACCACTCTAGCTCCAGGTTCAGAACGAGAGCATTTCCACAGAATAAGGTGGAAAGTGACAGAACAGGATACTGAATATCCTCTCTGGCCTCCATCTGTGTGCATGAGAACACACACACACAACAACAACAACAACAACAACAACAAGGTATATAGTGTGGGCACAACATGGTGCATGGCCTGAGAAGGAAGCCTGACAGGAGAGGGAACACTGATTAGGGGTTTTCCAGAACAGGACCTTCTAGAACATGAGAGTGGAAATGGCCATATTAATATGATCTGTATTCCCAGTCTCAACACCAAAACCCAGTACCTTCTTGACCCAGTACCATGCATTCCAGTATTATGCCATTCTGCTGCTTCATACTGTAGCCAAACTTTTCAAGAATGAAAAATTCATGTCTGTCTTCTTTGCTTCTAGTTCAATGCCATTCACCCTGCTTTAGCTCTAACAGCTTGATGACTAATATGGACAGAAAACAAATGCGCCATGATGCTGTACCCAGGTGACCCCTTGTTCCTGCTGCTTCCACGCCATCAGCTTAGTGTCCCTCTATGAGGCATTTGCAAGAGTGAGACACCGTCCCCTTTTTTAAATGTTTTTTTCTCTGACCTCCACGATATCTACTTTCCAGTTTATGCTTCCGACTCACTGTCTGCTTCTTCTCGGCCTCTTTTCTCAGCTGCTTCTACATTATCCAACGTGAAATGTCAATATTTCATGGTGCTCTGCCCTGGGCCCTCATTACTTCCTTCTGTATGTGGAATCTCATTCATTTCCATGGTTGGACACATCTTTCTAAATTCATATATTTGAACCTGACTTCGGGAATTAACCATTGAGAGCTTGTCATTTTGTTATTTCTTAGTTTTTAAATTTCTTTTTTATTGCTTGAGAATTCCATACACACATATAAATGCATTTTAATCCAATCTAACCCCTTCTGTCCCCTCCAATTTCTCCCCTATCCCCCACTGAGTTCACTCAGTGCTGCCAGGATGTGCACGGGTGTAGGACCATCTACTGGAGTATGTGCAGCTTCCCAGGGCTGGATAAAGTCTGGGTGCCTTCCTTAGCACTTTTCTTCCTTATATTGGCACCTGCTAGATGGTTAGATTGAAGACCTTATGCAGGAAAATCTATTCAGATTTTCTTCAATATATATGTATATATATATATTTATTTATATTTATATTAAAGCAGTAGCTATCATGCTGACAAGATAGCTCAGTGGGTAAGGTGCTTGCCAAGAAAGGATGAGGACCTGAGTTCAGATCCCTAACACCCACATGAACGCTATGCACAGTTTTGTAGATTGTGTTGATCCTGGGACTTGCTGGCCAAAAGTCTAACCAAAACACCAAGTTCCAGGTTCAGTGAAAAGATCTTATCTCAAAAAGTAATATGAGAAGTGACTGAGGAAAGGATCAGTCTCTGACCTCCATATGCACTCACATGGATAAGAGCATGAGACTCCCCCACACACACCACAAACACATACCACACACATGCACAAAGAACACAAACCATACACAAACACATCACACACACACACACACACACACACACACACACACACACACAAATACAGTTCCTACTCAAAATTATTTGTTGACTGGATGGCTGAATGAAACATTAAAAAAGCAAATTATTTAAAGTAATAGAGTAAATCTGTAGGTTTGATTATTGATTATTTTTTTAATTCTTCCCTCAATCCAGGTAAGCCTTACAGGTTGTCACATGCTTAGTATTTCAAAGATTTCACTCCTCTATAGTAAGTGGCTCCCTTCCTGCCATGATCTATACTGCCTACTGAGGAATTTCCCCATGAAATCTCACTAGTAGTCTTGGTAACTCTAGGTTCACAAACTTCTTTGTCTGTGGCACTCAGACTTGTCTGTTTCAGGAAATTCTGTTCCTGCAGCAGCTCATACGTTCTACCCTAGTGTGTATTCACATTCTCATACTTTTACCAACACGCACCATTCCCCAGTTCCAGGAGCAGGTGACAGAAAACAATGGTCCATGCTGTGGAAAGGGAAGATATGGGTCGCACACTCAGTTCAGAGATGCAGGTAAACGCTCTTTGATGCAAACTTGAAGCTGAGATCCCTTCCATGGTTGAGCCCACAGGAACAGAGGAGTTCCCAGAGCCAAGGGGGACCAGAAATAGATCATCTTCGTCTTCCTTTTGCAGCAAGAGCCTTCAGGAAGAGGATCATTGGTCCTCTGGGATGGACCACCAGTCATATTAATCAGAAGTTTAAGGGATGCTTTATAAATAGGCAAAACACAGCAATGACGGTTGGGATATTCTTCTCTCCTTTATCATGTGACATTGGGCAATCTAAATAAAATCAACTTCTGAGTTTGGATTCTACCGCTGGATCTGCTAAACTGCGTGATACTTGGACAATCACTTAAACTCTCAGAGCCTCAATTCCTTCTCTAATTTTTCTTCTACCCTTCCTTCCATTTTTGTTGCTGTTGTTTTCCTTGATTTTTACAGGATTTTGCTATATAGCCCAAGCTGACCTTGAACTTTTCATCTTCCTGCTTCAGCCTCCCAAGTGCTGGAATCACAGCCTATGTCACTAAAGTCTCTTTAAAGTGGATAGAATAATGTCCTCCCCAATCATTAAGATTTAAGCCAGATTATAAGACTACAGGGCACAATACCTGGATCAGTAAATGTTTTTATATCTCTTTATGCCTGAGCAGAAGCAAATGTTTTGGAGACTAGAAACTTGTCCCAGAAAATTTTTTTCTGGACTTGTCCAACCAAACACACAAACAAGTAATCCAGTGACTTGGATAAAGAGGGACTCCTAGCCTTGCATCCCAGTCCACGGTTCCCAGTGTTTTTCACTTGTTCATGTTATGTGTTTGTCTGCTTTCTATCCCTGCATCTCTTAAGATGTCTGGGAACTAATACATATGTACATAGAAGGTCTATTGGCTTTGAATTAAATTTGATCTACAACATAGTCGTAAGTGACTACTAAGCCCTTAAAAAGCAGTTAGCTTGGATTTTACAGATATAAAATGAATATCTGGTTTTAAATATTTGACACAAAAAGTAAAATATTTATATTAACTATACAATGAAACAATAACACATTACATACCAGTGAGCTAACTATAGTTTGATTTTACCTATTTACAAATAATGTGATTCTTGTAAATTTTGAAATCCCATGTACAGCTTATAGGTTATGTTTCTATTTGTCAGGGCTGAAGGAGACTGTCTACCACTAACTGGGTGAAAGATCATCAAATACATCCTAAACTTGTGGCTCTGCACTCCCCACTGCTAAGGTTCTAAGGCACTTTATAAGTTACAGTATCCTGGAATTTTATTAATGCTAGGATATAGGTTTGTTTGCTTTTGAATGAAGATTGATTAGATTAATACTATGGGCCAAATGTCTTTATATGAATTGGTGTTTCGTCTGTAGAATAAATATAAAGAGGAAGAATGGCTTTCCCTTTGCAAATGAGGAGACTACCTGTAGATGTTCATAGATTGGGCTACAGGGACATGGATGGCACTAAAGAAACGGAGCTGGACTGGAGTCTGCATTTCTCTCTCGGGTCTTTGAAAACTTACCCATAGAAAAAGTAGTCCAAGGGCCACTGTGGATACGTCCACTCAGGTGCCCCTAGGATGTGTTTCCTTGCTTAGCAGAATCTCATATTGTTAGGAAAGCTGCAAAAAGGTTTTCAGGAGACTCCTTGAAAACTGGAGAGGAAGCCTCTGCGTTTGTCAGGTTTGGTAGATCATTGACACCCAGTAGAAAAGTGTTGGAAGCTTCTAAATGAGAGAGGATCAAGAGGCAGACGGGCAGGCAGGGGCTGCTGGTGGTTAATTGTTCACTAGCTCTGGATGATGTGCCTGGGAGGGCAGCAGGAGTGAAGCATTGACCAGCTCTGATTTAAATGCAGGAATGTGGTGGGGAGTCAAGGAAGGTCATGGGAGCAATCGGCACCTGAGACAGCTCCCATGGGCAAAATTCCTGTGAGAGGAAAAGGGAGTGTGTGCTCAGAGGGGAGGAAAGGGCCTCTGGCCTCAGAATTCGTTTATTTCACTAACTCCTACAGCCATTTCCAGAACCTGATTTAAAAAAAAAAATGCAGTGGTGAGGTCATGTTTGGCTTCTCCTAAATTTTATATCTGGGACCGCAGAGTGAGGGACAGGAGAAACAAAGATAAATTAATAAGATTCCTGCCCTGACCTCTGAGCCAAACTGGAGAATGCAATGAACTGGCTTAAAAGCTCTTAGACCTGGGTTCAAGTCCTGGCTCCATCTTGCCATGCGATCTCAAGCAATTAAATTACTGAGTCTCAGTTTACTAAGCTGAAAAAGAAAAGTGATAAACCTTGTTTCCCAGTGTTGCTACAATGATGAACTAATAATGAGAAGGCTCCCATTTCTCTTTCAATCATTGCTGAGTTGAAAGGTACGAAAGGCAATATCCAAGGCCTCCCACAGCCCCTGGGGAAAGGCTCCAGCCTCCATCCCTCTGTGATCTGATTCCAGCTCATCTATAAAGCATCCCTCCTTCCCTCTGCCTCCTCCTCACCACCATTCCCCCTCCCTGGAAGTTTCTGACCTCTCACACGACTGGAATCAACATTCTGGATGGTGAGGCTTGGCGCTGTATTCCTTAGCAGTTTCTAAAGTCTCTCTGTCACCCAAGGGGGTTACCCTTCGAAGGGTACCCCCTGGTACCCTTCTGGTACAATCCTCCAAGTTGCCTTTGTCCTTTCCTGGGCTTAGAACTTAGACCCAGTGGGGCTGAGCTTGCTAGCCACAGATCTAACTTGACAAGGAGCATGCTGCATTTCTCTTAAAATACAAAAGTTAGCTGGCTGCCTGCCTGGTTTCTGTTATATAGACTCAGATTAAATTTCCCTTGGACTAGTTTGTAAAACCCCTCGATGCTGGACGGAGAAGTGATTTGCATTTTCTCTTGGCAGGGAATTCTCCAAGTGAGAGCAACATTGAAAAATAACCGTTTAGCTAGAGCTCCAGCATGGTGTATGCCTGCGCACTGCATGTGCAAACAGGCACATACACGTGCCCGGGTCTGGCCAGGCTGACAAGCTGCCTCTCATTGGTTGACAAACTCCAGTCGCAGAAGATCAAGATGGGGACAGCTTTAGAAATATGATGACCTTACTGGTAACATAGCTTCATGGTTGAGTTTTAAAGTTGATACTACACTGGCAGTTGAGGCAGATGAAAAATATTAATCAAATCAAATAAAAAAAAATGTAGCTTTCATCACCAGGAAAAGAAAAAGTCTGGACCATTCTGGGTGTGCGTGTGGGGGTGGGAGGGCTGAGAGCATTACAATAACTGTTATTTATTTTATTGAAGACCCGTTATGTGCCAAAAGCTTGTTTAATATTTACAATAGAACTACTCAAATTAGATTTTTTAATTTTATAGATGGGAAAACTGGACTCAAAGGTGAAGAGTCCTATAAGACATTCCTATCCCATACTAGGAGGAAATAGGTCCAAATTACCATCTAAGCATGTACCTCCAGCTATTAACCTGCCCGTCTCAGCCTGTGGAACACATGCCTCATGCAGTGTTTTGATAGTAAATTCACCACATTTTATGGTTGTGCAACTTCCAAGGAGAAGTATTATTTTTTGTTTGTTTTGCTTTTAAACTTTGGGGTTCACCTGGTGTCAGTCTGGAAATTAGATGGGCTGGTAGCTGGTAAGTAAGACAGGCACCTTTAGGGGCAAACTCCTCTTCTAGGCCACCTTCAAAGTATTTTTTCCCCTTTATCAGCAGCTAAAACTTTTTATGAAAAAGAAACCAAGCTGTCTGAAAGTATTCCTGTTACTATCTTTAGGATAAAGCTAAACATATCCAAAGTAGTCTTGTCTGCCATCTTTTTCTTTTTTGGGCAATAACCTTAAACTGAGCATGCTCGCTCATGTACATTTTGAACATGTTCCAGAATGTGCCTTCCTTCAAATAGCTTTCTCATAGTCATATATTTATGTTCCCCCTACTGCCCTGAATAAAATCCTCCTGATTCCTTTGTTCAGAGAAGGTGTAGCTTTGGAAATAATTCCCATACTCCCTTACCTGCTGCGGGTAATGAATCTTTCTTCACTCTTTTATTTCTTGGTGATGTTTGCTTTGGCTTTGCATGACTAAGATGCTGAATCATCACTTTCAGTTGGCATGACTGAAGCTTGGAGCTTTGCCCCATCCTCTCTCCCACCAGAAGAGGAAAACTAAAATTAAGCCAATGATGAGTTCTCTATTCTGCACTGTCTACAACCAATTTCTATTTAAACTTCACAAAAGCCGTACTTTGAGTGGACCTACAGTGTAAGGAGCTTGCGTGAGAGAACTCAGGGATAAAAAGTGTGGTTGGGCTTCATAAGAAAGTTGAGAAGGCAAAGCTGAGAAATCTGAACACAGACGAGAAGAGCTGCTTCCCAGAGTGCACTGGCTCTTGAACCACGTTTTCTCTGCCTCGCCACATGAGGCCAACCCTTTTGTTTCTCAAGTACAAGGACTTCAGTTAGGGTTATATTTTGGATTTTTAATGGATGATTTGAGGAAAGGATCAGGCCATCACACATCGGCCATTTCTATTCTCTTTCTCCCTGGAGAGCCTTCAGAAAGCCCACACTCTCCCTCCCTCCATCAGGGTCCCCAACAAGCCTGTCTCAAGTGTTCTGCATTGCCACACTAGAGCATGTTTAAGCAGGAGAGGCTGATGTGTTTCTGTCTTCTCCTGGTATTTCCCATCCCTTCATTAGTTTGGAAGTGAACAAGGCAAGGAGAGACTCCACCTTATCAGTCCCCTGCAAACGTCGGTAAGTAGTCAAGTGTACCTGAGCACGGTCTCAAAGCATTTCTGAGATGGAGACCTACCAGAGTCCCGGACTTCTATTTATGAATTTCTTTGAGATTGCTGACTGACCTGACTAGGATGAGTCAACTCAGTCCTGACAGTTCTGCCAGAGGTCAGGAGTCACATGTCAACAAGAAGAAATGGTGTCAGAGGAAAACAGTTTGGGGCTGAGCAGATACCTCCAGGGTTCTTTCCTTTTTAACGGGAAGAGAATTATACCTTAGGGAGAATATAACCTCACAGATTATATCAGAACTGAAATTCTTACCATGGTCAAATTGGGTTTATGGCCATGTTCTTCTCACAGTTCTGAGGAGGACTCATAAGCTGGCCCTGGGGTAGACATCTCCATTCAGTGTTGAATAGCATCCCTGGCTACTCCAGCTATTTCAACAGTAATACTGATAGCAGGGCTGAGCTTAGGATACAGGTTAAACATATCCAAAGTAGTTCTGGCTTCCATACACATGTGCACACACGTGAACACACACTGGCACAGACACATGTACCCACAACTCACAAGAACACCTAATACTCACATGTAAACTATACTGGGGCTGAAGGTTTCAGGAGACATGGAAGTGGGGACTATAGTTGGATAGCATGGATTTTTGTGACGGTGTTTTTCACTTGGTGGTTTTTTGGTTTTTGTTTTTTGGTTTTTTTTTTAGAGGAAAAGAGAGGATGTCCCGGAAATCATCTTTCTCTTTGATGTCTTTATCATTCCTTACTCGAGAAAATATACATAACTTTTCCTGAATACCTTGCCAGTGTTTCTCCATGGGTTTTCCAGTAGATCAGTTCTCTAGTGTGAACATTTCCTACAGATTCTGGCAGCTAAGGCATTTCCAGGAAAACTACAGGCACTGATGGATGGTTTGGAGCAGCTTGGTGTGTGGGGGGCCAAGCAGCCAGCCACCTTATGTCTTCAAGTGCCGTCTGCATCTGTAGAGTCAATGGTTTGGAGGTTGGATGAGGCTGGAGCACAGCAAGTTGTAGGGCAGCTGGAGATCAGTAAACCAGACTTAAAGCTAAACCTTTGCTAAGCTGTGCTGGTTCATCTGGTAAAGATGATTAAATAGACTAACCACAGCTGATGGAGCCTAGGCCATGACTCCACAAATGAGGTCTTCATTCAAGTGTACCACTTAAAAGTCCAGGAGTGGTACCCAAGTAGCTGATCATACTTGCTAACGGGCTAGGCCTGCTTGCTTCCACACTAACAACATGTCAACTGGATTCCTTGTGGATATGTGATCCATCTAAGGAAATCCAGATCTTGTCTGTTCCTTTCACAGAATGCCAAACTTCCAGGAATGGAACGACTGCTTTTGTAAAAATAATGAAAGAAGCCATATGTAACTGGCTTCTTTCTGCTGACCCATGAGGGGTACAAAGCAAAACTCTCTTTCCCAGAAACAGTCAAGAATAATAAATGACATTGTAGTGGTTGTTGTTTTTTGTTTGTTTGTTTGTTTTTGTTTTGTTTTGTTTTGTTTTGTACCCACCCTTACCAGCCTCTCCTATAACCATGACATCTCACCAACTGGCCTTCCTGGGGATGACTTCGTAAAAGTATAGAAAACTTGGTTAACTCCGTCACATTTTTTTTGTTGCTTGAGTCTAAATAATGAGGAAAAACAAAGAAACAAAACACATGAAGTAGCAAGGCCCTTTTTCTAAGCATAAGTGATAGCCTTGAATCGGTAGCAGGTGTCCCTCATTCTGTTCACGTCTCTACTATGGTGGGAGAAGGAGAATGAACAACACCAATATAAAGAATGAAAACTTTGTTAAAGATTATCTATATAGACATAATGTTCTTCCTGCTCTCAGACACCCTCGTGTCCAAGCACTCTGAGGCACATATGGGAGAGGTCAAGGGGATAAGCTCTAAATAGGAATGTAAGGGGAACCATTCTGGCAGACAGCTTCCCAGTGTATTAAAATACATGCTCATATATCCTTTGTAACAGCAATTTGGTCACTATCTAGCAGTTAGATTTTAAAATATTCTCACATTAATTAGAATTCACATTCATTAGAAGTTATTCATGCATGTATATCTATATAATATGTGTTATTGTTGTAGCATTGTTTGTAATAGTAAAAAATGGAAAATAACTTAAGTTGCCATCAGTCAAGGTCAGATTAGGTATAGAATAAAACACAGGGGCAAATATTAATTTCTGGAATGGGGATTTGCCAAAATACATCCAAAGCAGAAGCCAAGTGCAGAATAATGGGCTACCATACCTATCATGCATGCAAAATTTACATATAACAGTGTTCATCAATACTAAGAAAAGTGTAGTGATAGAATTAACAGAAAACTCATTATTCTGTTACGTGTGCTAATACAGCCAAGTGATAGATCATTGTACTCTCAATAGTATAGTATATGCATGTACATGGTGTATGTGTGTATGTGTATAAAATTTTGTATAAACATTATGAAATGTGTAAAATGGAAAAACTCATATCAAAATACTTTATTTTTTTTGTTTTTAAAGATTTTTAAAAGTTTTTTAACTATGTGTATATGTGTGTGAGTGTATGCACCCTCAGAGGCCAGAGACACTGAATCCCTCTGAAGCTGGAGTTACAATGTGGTTGCTAAGCTGTCTCTCAGATGCCATCTTCTGTTTTGTTTTGTTTTGTTTTGTTTTTTTGGTTTTTCGAGACAGGGTTTCTCTGTGTAGCTTTGCGCCTCTCCTGGAACTCACTTGGTAGCCCAGGCTGGCCTCGAACTCACAGAGATCCGCCTGGCTCTGCCTCCCGAGTGCTAGGATTAAAGGCGTGCGCCACCACCGCCCGGCTGCCATCTTCTGTTTTTAATATAAGGGTGGGAAACCCAGCAAATGATGGAGAGAAGCTTGGAAATAAAACTTTTGAAAGAATGCCTTTTGATAATTCTGAGCCACATGAATGTATAACTATTCAGAAATTCAAATAAATACGTATAACTTGAAAAAGAAAGAATAACGTGATGAATACTTGGAAGGAGAATCCCAGGGTCCTATAGAAGACCACAGCAGAGAACATAAGTCACCCTGTGGAGCCTGAGGAACATTCCTGAGAAGTTAACCTCAAAATTGTGACTGGAAGAATACATAGACAAAGGGCAAACAGGTGATACAAGGCTGCCCAGGAATATATATATATATATATATATATATATATATATATATATATATATATATATATCCATCACCCTCCCCTGCAGCCCAGAAAGAGCTCTCCACTCACAGAGCAGAAAGACCTACAGCTGACTGAAATGCACACAACAGCAGGCAGGCAGAGAAAGGAAGCCGTGGTTGAGGGCTGTGGAAAACAAATGCCTAGCCTACTTTTAATGACTGGCTTCGTACTAAGAGCCGGGCAAAGCCAATGAAAAGGTTGAGGCTGGAATGTGATGAGATCAAGGTTACAGTTCAAATTAGTCTAGAGCCAATGAGGAGTCGTGACTGGAGGAAGCAAGAAGGGATGTTGACAACTCAAATATCTGACAACTCACTTTGGAGAACTGCTTGGCAGTTTCTTTTAAAGTTAACCATACATCTACCCTATGACCTAGCAATTTCATTCTTAGGTTTTTATTCATGTTAAATAAAAGCATGTGTTCACAAAAATATTTGTACAAGATTTTATAATGGCAATATTTGCAGGATCATAATCTATACTGAAAAAAAAACAGGCAATTTCTCCATCAAAAAAAAAAATTGGTAAGCAATAGTTGTGCATTTATGACCTGGGATACTACCTACTACTCAGATGCAGAATAAATGATTCTTAAATCCAAAAAAATTATACCAACATTAGACACAGATCTCTGTATACAGCATGATTCCATTGATATGAGTGAAGTCCCTACACAGAAAATTGTCTATAGTCATAGAAGTCAGAGGGGAACATTGGTTAAAAAGAAAAGTTAAGGAATGTTCTAGGGTGATAGAAATGTTTTGTGTCTTGTATTTGGAAGTTATACAGAATGTGCAATTGTCAATACCATCACAGTGAATAAGGGGGCTTAGACCTTTTAATGTCTGTCTGTCAATTAAAAAAGAAGAATAGATATTAAGGAAGGTAGGAAGTGATTTCAATAATTCAGGGAAACAGGAAGGCGGCCCAGCTGCCTATCATGGGGATAAAATAATGCATATAAGTTAGCAATTTATGTATAGTTGATTACAAGCCACATGGCTTTATGTAAACTGTGAAGCTCAATGCAGAAGCATGGACTTGGCTTGACCTAACCTATTTCAAACTCTAGTGGTGATGTTGACCTTCAACATTTCCCCTGAAACAGTCCTGCTTGTCTGTTGTGAAATCTTGGGGTGATCCGTCATGATCTTGTTGATTTGTCAGGGCTTGGCAGGAAATGGATGCAACTGCTGCTGAGATGCATCAGGCTACTTGACCTTGGGGCAAAGGAGAGTGGGGCAGGAGCTATTTTTGTTAGAGGTGGAGGGCAGTTTTCTACTGAAAACGGGACTTTCCCACCCCCCACCCAAAAAAAGGGCCTTCAGTTGTTAGGCTTCGGTCTTGAGTTTATTTATTTATTTATTTAGAATAATTAGAGCCTGAAGGGTTCAGCAAAAAGGAAGCAGACTGTCAGTTCCCAAGGCAGGGACTATAATGATTAGTGACACAGGCCACCCAGGGTTCAGGGAGTTTGCTGGGAGTGGAGAGTAGATAGAAAATACATGTGGGCTGCTTGCAATCATGTGCCTCAGTGAGACAGGCTTGGAGAAAAGACTTAAGTGGAAATCAGTCAGAAGCTATCTGAATGGCTGGTCACCAACCAGGTCTCCGAGTTCAACATTTTTCAATGCATTTCCTCCCAATGTTAATAATTTCATATTTGTTTTAATTTCATATTTATTACTTCCCTCTAAACAACTTGAAATGGGCAGACAGAGCTAGAGTCTCCCTATTCCTGCTAACAGATACTAAATACCCTGACTGTATACTTGGACTTTTAATCCCTGAATGAAAGACGTCCTTTCACAGGGCAGGGTCTTAGACTCACAATCCTTAAAGATCCTGTCAGCTGCAGTAGATGAGTGTTCTGCTTTTATTCTCTGACGTCTGTCACCTAATGTCACCTACCCACCTAGGGGTTGGTTTCTACTACGACGTCTCTTCATATAAGGGAGGATATCTGAAGTAAACATGACTTGTGACTCTTAGAGGAGGAACAGAAGGCGAAAGCGGCTTTCAACCAGTCACCTTTTCCAAAGCAGCAGCCCGTGCATGTTGACCAAACTGCTCCCGTCATGTCATTATTGCCGTGGTTCATTTGACGGGGCCCTGAACGTTCCCCTGATTTCTAAGCGTAATCTCCCTATTGGGCAAAACTCTTCCCTTCTACTTAGGCTACCTAGAGTCTGCTTTCATTGCGGGGACTCAAGATGCTATACAGTCATCCAACATTTCCTTTCCCGTCTCAGACCTTCCAAGCACTGCCTTCAAACAGTGTCTCAGACACTCAGACCCCAAGACAAGATTTGAGTGACAATGGCAAGACCCCTGAGTGAGAGAAGCACCGCATGTGGTCGGGGAGGGGCTTAGTTCTGCCTCAGCTGTATGTATCAGGCTTAGCTGCTCCCCCATGGGAGAACTTACCCTGCTGGAGGAGGGGATGGGAGGGTAAGGCGGGGGAGGAGTGGGAGGAGGGATGAGAGAGGGATCTTTGGTTGGTATGTAAAAATGAATAAAAAAAGAGAGAGAGAGAAGGGAGATGCTAAAGTTTGCACATTTTACAGCTGCTGTGTTGTATACGCAAGTAGAGGCACTCAGACCCCAGGAAATACCCAACTCCCTCGTAACAACAGCACCAGGAAGGAGGTATGTCTAAAGGTGGAGTGAAAAAAAAAAAAAGAAAAGAAAAGAAAACGGTGAGACTTAGTGAGGCTAGAGGACTCGCCCTAGGTCACGTGGCATGGAACTCCGTGATCTGGGCACTGGAATTGGAGCCAGGTCTCATTTGTGCCCAGGGTTGCCCCTTTCCACTCCAATAAATTTGCTAGGCACTGACGAGTAAACCACACGCCGTTCCTGCCTTTTAGATTTGGATTTCAACGTTGCACCCTTGGTTTGGAATGAATCCACCTGACCCTAATGAGGTAACCAGATCACTGGATTACAAATGTTTTTATTTATTTTTAAAACACAAGGTTAAAAAAAAAAATCCCTGAAGCCCATGAAAAGGCGAGCTGGAGGTGCGTCAAAGCCTATTCTGATTTAAGTGGAGTAGATCCAGCGTGAGTGTAAATTCAGGACTGTTTGCTTATGTTACACTCTATTTTTCCAATTACTTTCACATGTCCCATTTCACTCATTTCCCCCACTTCTGGATGGGAAAACTGAGGCCTGGGACTTTAAAAAAACACATGCATGTTCCCGTAGCAAATCACCACCAGAGCCCACACTGTTCCTTTCTGCATGTTCAGAGGACAAGCCTGTGCCAGTTAAATGTGGTGGCCTGGATTGTTTGTTCATCCCGATGATTTAATTTAGTTCCAGCGACTATTCAGGTAAACATCAGCCCAACATTTTGTTTCTAACAGTCTTTGTCTGTGTGTCTTTGGATTTTTTTTTAACCTTTAATTATTTTTATTCTGCATTCCCCCCTCAGCCTTCATTTCTCTCCTCTCCCTTTCTATTAGTCTTTCCTTTCCTTCTTTCCTCACTTTTTCCTTCACTCACAAAAACATTTGTCTGTCTCACATAGGGGTAACATGTGACTCTGTGACCTAAAATGAGAACTCTCCTTTAAGGTCTTGGCAGCAGGGTATTTTCTTATGGATTTTTTATTGTTTGGATTGTTTTGTCAGGGTAATGAAAAAGGACTCTGAGGCCCCTTATCTCAGGCCAGCTAGAGGGTGCTTTGCAGTTTTTGTTTTTCTTTCCAAGTTGGTTCCTTACAAATGCATGCCGAAGGTCACTCCCAGGTCCCGTAGATAGTGTTGGGTAATCAATCACATCCAACACACAAGCAAGCAGCACAGCAGATCATCTCAGGACTGGAGCACGGAGAAGCAACAGCCTAAACTGTCCTGGGATTGTGTGCTCAGCAAAGGTGAGCTGAAGGATTGCTTCTTTTCAGAAGTTCTCTGACAGCTACAAATGGATTCCAGCTTAGTGGTCCTTCCTCCTTGCTGGTTCTGTACTCAAAACCAATAAATATGCAAATATAGAAAAGGCTCAAAAGTTTCCCAGATAATCTCATCATTGCAATTCTGAAAGCAATATGGACGTGCTCAATAGCTCCAAGGGATGGGTCCACATGGAGCCCTCAGCAATGATTAATCCTTTCAAAATATAAACAAACAGAACCCCAGAAGGGATCCTGTGCTGCCTTTGCTGAGGACAAGCTCTGTAAGCTCCATTAAGTCATGTCAGTTCTCTAGGTTTCAGCTTCCTTAGCCATAAATTAATAAGTTGGTTTATTTCTTCCACATGATGGTGATGGTGGTGAGCTCAGCCACACATGTGTGCTTAGAAGCCAGAGCTCAACCTAGCTCTCTTTCTCCACCTTACTTTTTGAGACCAGGTCTCCCCGTGAACCTGTAGTGCACTTTTACTGATGAACAGTCTCACCAGTAAATCCCAAGGATCTGCAGCCTCTGCGTCTCCCTGCCAGGGTTACAGGCACGTACCCATCCCCACCCCCATGGGGGATTGGCATGGGTACTGGGGATCTGAATTCAAGTCCTCATGCTTCTACAGTAAGCACTTTACCCATCAAGCCGTCTCCCTGGCCTTCGTTTATTCAAGCTAGCCTGGGCTACATCATGAGACCCTATCAAAAATAAATAAACAAAAACAAAACAAAATAAAACAAAACCCAACTACTTTGTGACAAATCTTACAATAGATACAATGTCTGACCTCAGGGGCTTTCAAAGTGAAATAGAAGAAAGGGTATATTACAGTGGAAAATAATATCATCTACAATTTTTATTTCATTTATTTATTGTGTGTGTGTGAGAGAGAGAGGGGGTGGGTGGGTGTGCACACACATGTACTGCACGCCAGAGAGCACATGCGGAGGTCAGAGGACAACTTTTGGGAGTCAGTTTTCTCCTTCTGCCAGGTGGGTCCCAGGGGTCAAACTCAGTTTGTCCCGGTTATTAGCAAGCAATAGTGAAGACACTCAGTAAAGCCTAGACCACACTGGCTAGGAGCTTGTTTTTAGGAGTCTTACCAGCCTTAAGAGCTGATATATCTGTGTGGTGGTATTGTGTTCCCCAAAATATTGTGCACCCTAATAAACTTATCTGGGGTCAGAGAACAGAACAGCCACTAGATAGACATAGAGGCCAGAAAAAGGTGGCACACACACCTTTAATCCTATCACTTGGGAGGCAGAGATCCATCTAGATCCCTGTGAGTTTAAAGCCAAACTGGAAACAGCCAGGCATGGTGACTCACACCTGTAATCCCAGGAAGTGAGCCTTTAATCCCAGGAAGTGATGGCAGAAAGGTATATAAGGCGTGAGGACCAGGAACTGGAACTGGTTAAGCTTTTAGGCTTTTGAGCAGCACAGTTCAGCTGAGAGGCATCCAGTCTGAGGAAACAGGATCAGCTGAGGAATTGGCAAGGTGAGGTGGCTGTGGCTTGTTCTGCTTCTCTGATCTTCCAGCATTTACCCCAATACCTGGCCCTGGGTTTGATTTTATTAATAAAACCTGTTAAGATTCATGCTACATATCTGACTTTTTCGTTTGATTTGCTTTTTGTACTAATGTGTTTTGTTTCTCCTTGATTACTTGTTTGCAAGTCACTTTTGTCATTCTCAGCCATTAGCAGTTACTGTATCAAATACTGTTTAGTTGCCATGGCAACTATAAAAGTTAGATAATATAATAACCAGATAACTACATCCAATATAGGGACAGTAAGGCTCAGAGAGTTTAAACTATCCAAGTTCACACAGCTGTGAAGTTGTAGAACCAGTATTTGAACCCCCACTTGTCAATGTCTAAGCCTATGCTTATTCTACTACATTGTGCTGCTTCAGATATATGAAGCCATTAATGATCAGCAACATAATTTGCAAGAGCAGGTATAAAATAAAAATATTAGACTCTGGGCTGGCAAGATGACCCAATAAGTGAAGCCCTGAATGACTATCTGGTCATTCACCCCTGAAGCCAGATCTGCCAGCCTCAGTGGCTTTGCCTGCAGTACCTTCTGCTGGAGAAGAGACCCATCAGAGCAGTGTGCAGGCCAAGACTACAGTGGCAGGATTTTTCAATGATCAGTTTTGCATGCAGTGTTTCTGTTGTTACCAAGAACTTGGTGTGTGTCACCTGAGTGGGACTTGTGTGCTCTGTATGTGACTTTTCCAGCATACCCCCATAGTTTTATTAAGGAATAGTAATATTTCCAGTAAAGGGACATCTGGAAAATCTTGAGCTGGTAAGAGTTCACATCACAGGCTAGACAGACGGCTAACTGGTTAAAAGCACTGGCTGCTCTTCCAGAGGACCCAGGTTGGGTTCTCAGTACCAACATGGGGGCTCACAACTATCCTTAACTGCAGTTCCAGGGGATCTGACACCCTCTTCTGGCCTCTAGGGGCACTACATACACCTGGTACACATACATACATACATACATACATACATACATACATACATACATACATAATACATACATACAGGCAAAACACCCATACACATAAAATAAAAGTCAAGGTTAAAAAAAAGTTCAAACCATGCTGTTTTCTTTCTGAGAACCTGAGGATTAGCAATGCAGTACAACTACATCATGGCCAAAATCCTCTTAAAATGAAAATCTTTTAAAACCACAGACTGGGACCTGAAGGTATGCCCCAACAAAGGGCAATGGAAGGAAATTTGCTAGACTTTGAACCTCTCTACTGAGGCATGAAAAAGGAGGATAACTTCCATAGACCCAGTGAAGATCAAATGTAGGTGTCTAAATCAGATTCTTTTATTTTATTTTTGTACACTGGTGTTTTGCCTGTGTGTATGTCTGTGGGAGGATGTCAGATTCCATGCAAATGGAGTTAGACAGTTCTGAGCTGCCATGTGGGTGCTGGGAACTGAACTCGGGTTCCCTGGCGGAGCAGCCAGTGTTCTTAACCACTGAGCCATCCCTCCAGCCCCTATTTCAGATTCTTTTTTTAATTAAGAAATTTTTATCTATTTTACATATCAATCAAAGATCCCCCTCTTCCCTCTTCCTGCTCCCAATCCTGCTCCCCAACCCACCCCCCCACAAAAAGGCAAGGCCTCCCATGGGGAGGCACATCCAGTAGAGGCAAGTCCAAGCCCTTCCCCCTGCCTCAGGGCTGCACAAGGTATCTGATTATAGGTAGTGGGCTCCAAAAAGCCCCCTCATGCACCAGGGATGGGTTCTGATTCTACTGCCAGGGGACCCCCCAAGCAGATCAAGCTACACAACTGTCTCGCCATGAAGAGGGCCTAGTCCAGTCCCATGCAGGCTGCACAGCCATTGATCCAGCTTTCATGAGTTCCTACTAGTTTGGTTTTATCATCTCTGTATGTTTCCCCATTATGATCCTGATGTACTTGCTCATAGAATCCCTTCTCTCTCTCTCTCTCCTACTGGACTCTTGGAGCTCTGCCTGGTGTTTGGCTGTGGATCTCTGCTTCTGCCTCCATCAGTCATTGGAGAAAAGTTCTGTGATGACAGTTAGGGTATTCACCGATCTGATCACTGAGGCAAGCCAGTTCAGTTCAGGTACCCTCTCCACTATATCTAGTAGTCCAAACTGGGGTCATCCTTGGGGATTCCTGGCAACTTCCGTAGCACCAGGTTTCTCTCTATCTCTCCCCATGACATCTCCCTCCACCATGATATCTCTCTCATTGCTTTCCCACTCCATCCCTGTTTCAGCTCGACCATCCCATTCCCTTACTATTTTAGATTTTTAATCACTGGTATTTAGTCTTCCAACACCACAGCATTGTCTATGAAAGAGATAGACACCTTACCAGAGACAAAGGCACATGTGCATGGGAAACAGATTTGTAAACGATTCAAGAATTCTTGAAATGACTCCAGATCTTAGTAAACTGTTAGCTGGTGGGATCTCTAACTATAGAATGTGGCCATATTACAACTAGATAGAAACTTAGGCTTAGTCCTCAATGGGTAAAGGCTGATGAGCATTTATAACAATTATTGTTACCAATGCTTTGGAAGACCTAGACACCTGACTTCCAGCTCTCTCATTGAAGTAGTTGTCCCACAATAATTTTCTTCTACTAAAACACTGTAGCCAAGTGGAACAATCTACCACCACAAACAGCTGCTGCTTAGGTATCTGTGAACATTTGTGGAGCTTTTAGACAAGCCAACGTGTCAGCTGATGAGTGGTTCTTGTCCACGAGACATACAGATGTCTAGGAGGCAAACACACAGAAACAGTATAACGCAATATGACAAGCAATTACAGATGCTGGGAGGCAATGCAAAGGGGGGTGTCATCAGCTATGCTGGGTCAGACCATGAAAGTTTCCTAGGACAGAACACAGAAAGCTGAAGAATGAATTGAATAGATGTCACAGGATGTCTTCTGAATGAGGGGGATCAGCATGGACAGTGGAAGGGCAGAGTCAAAGCGTGTGTGTGTGTGTGTGTGTGTGTGTGTGTGTGTGTGTGTGTGTGTGTGTTACGGGGGCAGTACAGAACTGGGAGCAGTTGGAGCTGCTTGGATCACAAGAAGAGGGCATGGGAAAGTGTTGGAATAGAAGAACAGCCAGACTTCAGACTTTGGACATCACACCAAGGGGCTGGACCTCAGGAAGAATGTTACCTCTTGTGATGCACTACTAGATCATTTTGTGTGCATGGCACAAGGAGGTCAGATATCCGCCTGTCTTGCATAGCCTTCTATCAGGTCGGGGTCAGACGGGAGGTAAATGAAGGACACCATCTTTGAGATACCTCTCACCCTTTTCCTCAGAAAACCAGACACTTCGCAGGTAAAGCAGTTCAAAATGGCAGCTGATGAGCAGACCTAAAATTCCTCTTGAAGATGTCCATGAGATGGCACCAGTAGAAAATGATTGCTCCTCTCTACTAATAGACCGCTGAATAGGAAGAGGCCTTCTCAAATTGCTCCCTCCCTGCATCTCCTTCTAAGAGCACATTTTTCATCCACTCTTAAAAGGCAGCCAGTTTAACTCTTAGAAGGCAGTCTGGCTCTGGGGAGGAAGTGTCAATCAAGAGGAAAGAGAATGATGGGAAATGCATAGGGGAAAAGTTAGCTGTCACCCTGCCTCAGCATTCTTGGGTTTTCAGGTACTTAGAAGCGCTTTCAAGGAATGTGTTTACTTCCAAAAAAGGCATAAACAAACAAACAAACGAAATTGCTTGTTTCTGGGATGCAGGGTTTAAATCGGTCTGCCCTGAAATTGTTCTACCTCTCTTAACCAGTAGGTGTCAGAAGACTCCTATTTAAAAAAAACAAAAAACTTCAAAAAACAAAATCAGAAGCACTTCTGACCTAAAGATAACAATTTTCCTAGTGTTCAGATTTCTCAGTTTAAAAAAAAGTCATCAAGAGGAAGCATTGCAACTGTGTGTAACCTATCTCTTCAGAAACTTACTTAACTCACAGAATGGTTACAATTCCTCAGATTACCCACAGATACAATGAGAAACTCCTAGGCCATGCAAAATATATTTTGTTGAAATTATCCATGGTAAATTTACGTCTTACAGGAAATTTCACTGCATTAACACTATTTATTCAATAGAAATAATCTCTGCGATTATTTGCATTTATTTCTGAAGGAGGATGTTTTCCCTTCCTTGGAATAGGCTCAGGAAATGAGTGAAATGTTCAGGAAGTTAGCTAAATGCTGATGTAAATCCAAAAGGAAGATCTGCCATTGGGAGGCAGGGGGGTTTACAAAAACAAAGATACCTAGGAAGTGGGGTTCTCATTCATTTACGGAAAATGTTATCCAGGCTTTTGGATTGAAAAGGAAGAGAGCTAGGAAAAAGGTGTGTGCCCATGATATCTTTTTCGGAGGCTCTGTCAGGCACTGCAGCTTTGGCTGGCAAAGAAACTGTTAAGCAAGAAAATCTAGATAGGAGATGACTGGGATTAAGGCTCCATTAAATTAACGCTTTAATAGGAAATTGTGTCAACTATTCCAGGAAATAAGTTTGGCAGGAAACTCCCCAGTCCTGTGTTGCTGGTGGGTCCCTGCGCACTCCATAAAAGACTAAACATTATCCTCTACCATAAGGGTGCCTTCCACTGACACACATTGCACCACAGACCCTCAGCTGTACAGGAGTATCACACCGCACAGACAAACCCACGCCCCAGGACCCCCCAGTCAGTTCTGCAACCCCTGCGACTCTGCAGGTTATTAATCTGTAGCTGTTCACTTGAGTCCACTGTATCAGATGAACAGAGCTAACAACTCCTAACCTCTGAGACACGGGGGGTACCTTTTAGAAATAAAGGTCTAGTTCATTGAACATGGTTTCAAAGGACACGGTTGTGTTTTGTGTGGAAATTGCTGACCAGGACCCCTTGCATCCCTCAGCACCTTCCTTTCTGCCTTCACAGTTTCTCATCCACGCTCTCTCTTGCCTGCTCTCCAGCCCACACTCCACACAGCAGCAAGAGAAAAGCCCAGAAGGCCACCAACATAGAAATGGGCCTGTCTTGCTTTCCAACTGACTCCCCTGTTCTAAGCCAGGAGAGAATATGACCTCCAGGGCCTTTTACAACTTGGCCTCAGCTCCAGTTCCCTCCTACTCCAAGAATCTCAGGCTTCAATTATGCTGAAATGACTTGGTGCCCTGTGCCTACCTCCAGGCAACACAGGGTCAAGTTTATTCACACATTTATCCTTTCACTTAGGTAAAGGAGGACAGATGGGCATGTACTTCCTTTACCGTGTCTAGAACAATCTATCTGGGGTTCTAGAATTATGCCGTGACAGTATTGACAGAAGCAGCTTCCAAAGACATAAAGCAGACTCACCTATAGAAATGTCCTGCTGGGCACAAATGTTATAAATCAACATGTTACTTAGAAAGGATGTCCAACTGGACACATCAGGGGTAGCTTTTAGCATTTATACTTTACATATTGAATATAGAGGGCAACTAGGAGGAACAGAACCAAGCTTCTAAGAGGTGTGGTCTCTGTTACACCTCATCCTTCTTTTTCCCTTCCCTCTTCAAATTTGTGTGAGAAAAACTTGAATGGCGAGATAAGAGCAGCTGAGAGAGGGTTAAATTATGCTGGGTATTTGGAAGCCATTCTGTCTAAGCTACAACCAACAAAGCCTTGAGGCTTACTTAGGTCAGGAAGAAATGATATCATAGGTATGACAAACTAGTTGCACCAATTTGAGGGAGGGGTCAAGGGAGGTAGATGTTTCTCATAGTAACTTTCCAGGACAGTGGCTGGCCCACAATGGACCCTCAGTCTGCTGTTCAACCAGCATTTCCAAAGCAGTGGTTTTTCCAGGTTTAAATCTTGTTAATACGACCTAAGTTCCTTTTCTGTTCTTTGATCTGCATTTGGGGACTCAAAGCTGGACTTTGTCTTGCTTGGTTTTCTGTTTTGTTGTTTTGTTTTGAATCACCTGCTCTCTCTTTTCCTGGCCTATTCCAGTGCTGAATATTCAGGAGACACTCTGCAAATACTTGCTAGAGCGAAGAAGAAAAGGCAAGGAACAGAAACCTAGAATAGGTAACACTGGATGGCAGATCTTTATTCTGTAACCCATCTTTGAGGCTTGGAATATCCTCTGAGGCTAGCATCCTAGCATTTCTCCATAAAATCCTGCCCTGCAATGGCTTTAGTTACCTTTGGTTTCCTTCTGCTAGTCTCACATCACTTGGTCAAGCCCCTGCCTTTCCCACCCGCTCCTCCCCTTTTCTAATTCCTTTCCCATGTTTCCTCTTTCTTCCCTACCAGATACACTTGAAACATGTGCCGCATGCCAGCTGCAACACTAGGATGCAGAAGCATGTAGAGAAAACACGCTGGCTGCCCGGAGTCCGCAGGGAGCTTCATCTAGGGAGCAAATGGATGCATGTGCACACCATTTCAGATGGCACAGGAAGGGCCCCAGAGTTCAAAACCAAGACCAAAGCTGACAATAGTGGTGGTGGCGCACGCCTTTAATCCCAGCACTCGGGAGGCAGAGCCAGGTGGATCTCTGTGAGTTCGAGGCCAGCCTGGGCTACACAGTGAGTTCCAGGAAAGGTGCAAAAAGCTACACAGAGAAGTCTTGTCTCAAAAAAACAAAAAGGAAAAAAAAAAAGAAAATGGGAAGTGACAAGTCTGAAGACCAAGGGCATCTTCCCAGGAGAGGGAAAACAGGAGTTCAATCCCGAAGACAGAATACACAGAAGCTAGTTGAGAAAGACAGAACGGGCACTCCAGACAAGGGGAAAACACACCCTTCCTCACCCTTCCTCACATACATGCGCACATGCATAGGCAGAGAGGTGAGAGGGGAATGGCAAAACCATGTCTGGTTTTTCTCTGTGCATTTTCACTCTATCACCTGATTTATACCCTGGCTACTTACTGCACAGCAAATGGAATGATGCAATCAATCCTCAGGCCTTTCAGGAAATTTGGCTACCCAATCATTTAATCTCTCATTAGAAAGGTAGCCTGGCCGCAAGATCAAGCACGTTCCTGGGTGAAAACAGGATTGGATGTGAGCGAGTCTAAGTCTCACACAGTACTCCACTGTTCTTTGGCTTGCCTTAAACTGGTTGTTTGGGGAAACTACAGCCTCTGGAGACAGGAACAGAAATGGCTCCAGAAAGCTAACCTTTGGAAAAAGAAACCTAATCTGTCAGGATTAGTAAACACCAGAGGCAAGCCCAGCCTTTTCTGCTGTTCCTCCTCCCTGTCCATCTAGCAGGAATCCCTATGGGAAAAAGAGGCTTGGCTGTGACACCTGGCTCAGGGGGACAGCCTGTTGCCAGCAGGGGTGGCTTCCAGGAGGGCACACCCCCTTCCCAAGGCCCCGCTCTCATCCCACTCTCTTCTCCATGTCTCATAGCCCACACTACCTCCTTTCCTCCCAGAAGCCCTGGCCCCTGTCTCTTTGTAGTATCTATGTAAAGTGAAACAACTTCGCCCTCTTTGGAGGCTTATGCACAATGTGTATGTAGATGCTGGGCTTAGGCTCTGCAGCAGAATTTGTGATCTTTTCCCATGCGATTCCCTTTTCTTTTCTAGTTTTTTTTTTTCAAACTCATAGTCCTCAGAGGAAGAACGCTTCCCTCTCAGTGGTGACAGAAATCCTGGTGGGAAGCTGATGGAAATCAAGCAACTCATGGGCAATGGAATGAAATTCATTCCATTTTATCTTTTCTCATTGTGAGAACTGAAGTCAGAATCTTTTGCCATGAAAGGCTGCTGATCAATTGAGCCATGGATCTTATAATCTTAGAATGAAAGAGTCTGAAGAGGAAGAGGCCAGGGCTCTCTAGGAACCTCAGGTGATGGCAAGGTCCATTTTGAAGCGGTTTGGACGAAACCTCAGCAAGGCCAACATAGTTACAGAACCCTGGGTAGACCCTATCAATCCTGCTGGCTCAGCTGCCTAGAGAAGGAGAACTTAGAAGACTGAGCCCCTCTCCCAGTGCAGTTTATTTCTGGGCACAGAACCTTCAAAAACAAGAGACCAAGGCTGACCTCTTTGGTCAAGAGTCAGATCAACTTTAAAATTATGATCGCATGTGGAGGCTAAAATGGGAAAGGGAAAACTCAGTTCTCAGCACAGAAATGCTGAAAATCCTTAGCCTGCATTCCAGTTAGGGTCTTGGCCCTACACACAGATCTCCCACTGGGGTTAGGTAGGTGGGTGGGAAATCAGACAAGTTCATTTCAAACCAACTGAATGTCAGGGATCATGGAGTTTACTCTAGAGGTGTCCAGTTTATGGATAAAACTATGTACTGTAGGGATTATGTTTTATAAGCCCTAAAAACTCATGGGCAGGACTCATTAGAGGGATGCCTGTCAGTCTTCACTTAGTCTCAAATGAACCTTGTGAATGGATGAAGTGAATGGATTTTAAGGATGAGTTTGTTTCAGTTCCCTAGGAGTCTCCATAACAAGTGATCTCTACTGGCAAGTCATACAGCTCTGCAATCTAGAAACCTGAAATCAATAATGATTCTTTCTGTGAAACTCCTAGAAGAATCCTTTATGTCTTCCCCTTTCTCATTCAGGAGGCTTCTAGCAAACTTCAATGTTTCTTTCTTGGCCTATAACTACAGAACTTCAAACTCTTAATCATGTGACATTTCCCTCTGTGTCTGTGTGTGTCTATGTGTACCTCTACTTGATGGATAACAATTGTAGGGTTAAGGTAGACCCCATTGTAATATGAGTTCATTTTAATTTAATTACATCTACCAAGACCCCCTTTCTAAATAAGGTGATACTCATAGATAGCCAGGATTAGGAGGACTTCAACACATATTTTGAGGGGACACAATACAACCTCTCAAAATATTAATATTAAATGAGAGCAAAATCTCACATAGAAAAAAGACAAAATCCCAAGGTTGACATGATATAATCTGGCTTTCCATATGTCCCACTGGGTTACTTTCACCCTCAGAAAGTCTTGGCTTCTCTCTGCAAGCAATGCTTACCCTACTTACTTCAGAAACACCCTGAGAATAAAACAAAATCGCATTTGGTATTTTCTGTTGGAAAGTGTTTCTACAAGTGCAAGGGATTATTATGAATTCATTCCAGATTGTGTTGACTTTCCCTTAACTTCGTAACTACTTAATGAGTAGGTAATGAAATGAGAAACACAGTCTGACTTACAAGGAAGAGAATTTAAATTACATGCCTCCCTTCATTTGGGTTTGCGATAAAATTGTAATAGAAATCTGCAGATAAGGAGAATAGTATTGCAAATCCTTGTACAGAGCTTTTTATTCACCCCCAAGCAGGGTGGTATTCAAATGTAGTTAAAAGGTGGCAAGCATTTAAAGCAAATCAAGAGGGACATCTCAGCCATGACATCAGCAGATATCTGTATTGGCAGTGGCTCTCCTGTTCTCTGTGTGGTCCATATTAGTGGAGATGATGATAATGTCCTGATGGATTTTGTTTTATTTTTGCAGTGCTGGGTATCAAACCCAGAGTCTCACACATGCTGGCCAAGCACTCCACCACTGAACCACATCTCAACGCCAATGCTAACGTAGCTGCTTTGTCCAGTGACTTCTCTGGATATAGGGGCAGAGACCACCCAACTTAGAAAATTAGCCCAAGATGACTTTTTTTTTTTTGCCAGAATGATGAGATATACACAAAACAGAACCATTGTGTAAGAGGCTTGGAGCTCCAGCAGCAAGAAGAAATCTGTTTTCAGGACACTAGACTAAACTTCAAAGGAAAAGATGGCCACTCTCAGAAATACCATGGGGGGATGGTGTCATTGGGGTAACAGCTTGGGAACTTTAGCTACATCTAAAGTATCATGTGATCCACTTGCTTACATTGACTTTAGATTGTAGGGGTTTGATGACCCAGGAGAAATCCCACAGGGAAAAAATAGCACTAGCCAAAAGAGCATTTTTTTCAATCTACCAAACAAACTGATCCATCCCTTTCTCAGTGCTGAGTATGTATACTTCCCAGGGACTATCATATACCTTCAAAAACATACCAAACCACACACCAGTTAATAAACAAAACTTTATTTTCCTTTAATACAAAAATTAAATAGCAAGTTTTTTTTAATACAGTGATAAATTAGAAATTTACAGTACAGACATCAATGCAGACACACTATTGTACATCATTGAAAGGAGGGTCTATTTCCTTTGAAATTCAGCAATTTATGCAGGGCGTGTACAGCAGGGTTTGCCTGGTACCTCTATATCAGTATCTGAAAGGTTGCCTCCGGGTTTCTGGAGCTGTGGAGAGGCATGAGGCTCCAAGAAAACGCCAGAGAGCAACTAGTCAGACTGCGGCCCAATATAACTCTAACTGTATTTGATCTTTCTGCAGACTGGGATCGTTACTTGGTTTATCTTTCTTAGGAAGAGAAAAGTGGCCTTCATCTTCGGGCCTTCCAAAGCCTCACACCATCTCTGTGAGGTAGAGGAAACTCAGAACCACCTGGATGGCCACTAGGAAAGCTCTAGAAAGCAACTTACCTCTCCCCATGCCCACAGTCAAGTCCGGGCCTCAGCCTGTTAAACTTGCAGGATGTTGAAGTGTGCACAACTTTTGTGATGCAGAGCTGCCCTTAGCCCCTTTCCGAAGCCTTCTGGGATGACAGTGGTCACTAACAGAATGTTCTGGGAGATCAGGAAGGCACAAAGGCTCTGAGGATGTGGTTCCTAAGGGATTCCAAAGACTCTCTACCAACTGCCTGGGTGAATACTAGGAATTGGCTGCTGCAAAGAGGGGAAGTAAGACAAATGAGAAAGAAAAACAAGTTACCACCAGGGCAAATGTGCTTATCAGGTGAAGAGGCATGCTGGGGTGGGGGTGGGGGACTTGGCAAAAGACAGTAACAGAGAGCTCTATCCAGGCGCCAGTGGAACAAAATCTATTACTTGGGGCTTCAGCATGTGACCCTTTGGAGGAGCAAAATGCTCCCTCAGGAGTTTCAAGATCTTTGACCTAGGCATGAAGGGAAAATGATAACTGGGAGTCCTTTGCCAGACATACTGCAAACCCAGACAGGGACTATGAAGTCAAATACAATAAAAGAACAAAGAACGTTGTCTGGGGACTGGTCAGGACTGACAGGAATAGCCACGCTCTCCGATGCCCTCCGTCACAGGCTGGACTTTATACGTTAGGCAGTTCCTGCCAAAGCCTGTGCCCTCTTGGTTTCCTTTCCTAACTGCTGCTATGGGCCCCACAGCCGACATGCCACCCTGGTGAAATCTCTTTCAATTGTGCCTGCTCTTTCAGGACTGAGGATGCCAAGCCCATCTTGGTGCCCCATGACCCCACTTTGCACTCAATACCAAAGACACCTAATTCTGTGAGCACAGGGCTGGAGATGTCAGGAAGGGCCAGACAGTTCAGGATCTGAGAAGGGTATTTCTCTGGTTCTAGGTTTAAGGAGTACAAGGGAGGGGGTGATGGAGAGAAGAAAGTAAGGGAACATCTCAGGAAACAGTGTCACCTTTCCCTGGTTTCAGGCTTCCGGGCGCTGTGCCAGCTCAGGAGCCATCCCAGCAACCAGGAAATGGGTCACCATAAAGGAAGAAAGATACGATCAGCCGAGTAGTTCAACCAGGTGGTTCTGGCCACTTCTACCCTACACAGCGTTCCTCTGCCCCAAGGTTTGGCTTTTACGAAGCAAGACAAAGGAGTTTTATCAAAGACGAGGTCAGGCAGAGGTGCCCTGAGCTGTGCTTAATAGACTATCTGGAAGTTTGAGGACTTTTCTTGAAAATTACAGTCACACATACTCATTCTAGATCTCAGAGAAAGGCAACTTGCCCCTCAGCACGCTGCTGTCCCCAAATACACCTGCGTAAGTCCCATGGAGCACTCCAAGCCCTGACGCTCCTATGCCCAAGGCCATAGTAGATGCCTGAGCTCAGTCCTTGGGGTTTACTCTGATTGTCCTAGGGGGTTTATATGGAGATTGTCATGAAGCAAAGCTGATGCTCTCTGTCACTGATTTAGAAGGAATCCTGGAAAGGGAGAGAGACCTAGGAAGATATGTGTGAGAAGGAAATAGTGAAAAAGGTGTGAGGCAGTGACAAAGTCACTTGAAGGGCATTGGTAGGGCTCCTCAGTCACCAGGTTCTTTTCCTGGCGACTGGAAACATTCTCCATCATCGGGAATATGAAAGGGAAGGCCTAACAACTCCGTAACATTGCTAAGACTACTAAACTAGTCTGAACTGCCAGCCCCCTTGCTCAGACATAACTTCCCTGAAAAGGCAAGTGACTGACAGGACAGAGAAATTGTCAGTACACTAGCTTCAGAACTCAGAATGCAGGTAGCCAGGGTCACCCAAGGGCACGCTGTTGTCATGGTTGTTGATGATACACGTCCAGCACCCACTTCTTGCCTAGCCCTTTGGAGGGTGCTGTCTTGGTCCCACAATCACTGAAGCATCACCAAGAATTGCATTAAGAGCTTGCACAGCAATAGCAGTCAGCTACTGCCTGGTCCTCCACCCCTTTCCTGGGCCGGAGTCACTGCACAACTCCCAAGACACCAGCGCAGAGCGTGAGTAAGGGCAGAATCTGCCCTTGGGTGCACACTCCAGGGCCCTGGACAGTTATGGGAACTGTCTGCAGGCAGCCCAGGGCGTATCCACTTCATATTTCATAGGCAGCTCATTCAGGAGTTCAACTGGCCCTTCCAGGGACCAGTTCTCATGCTCCTAGAGCCTTACGCCCTAGTCCAGCCTAGGTACTTAGACTGGGTAAATCATCAGGGGCCACCCAGGTTCATGGAGGTCTCTATGTCACCCGCCCCAAGATGCTCCTTCCTGAACACACGTTGGGCCTTATGTGCATCTTGATCGCAGGCAGCTACGTAACTCACAAAAACAAAGGGTGTGGGGGAAAAAGGTCAAGTCGTAGACATAAAGCTGAAACCAAAACACCAAAACAAAACAAAACCCACAAAACCCCACTTTTTAAAAGTTTATATTCCTAGAATTTGACCACTTATTTGGGATGATTTGGAGCCTGTGAAATGTCTCTCCATGAAGTATGATGGACAAAACATGAAGCACTTTCTTCCTAAACGGACAAGGCATGAATCAATAAATAACTGCAGTTGCTGAAGCAGACAGGTATGAAATACGAGGAGAGCAACCTGTGACATGTACAACAGCTTGTCCCAGAGATCTGGTGATTAAAAGGCCTAAGGCAGGTTAAGAGAAAGGCCAGTTGCAATTTTAAAAGAACTGCAACTTTTGATAGGTTGCTAGAGGGTACCCCCTTGTGAGGGACTTAAAGCATACATTTTAAAAGCTTTGGATACCCCGGCAAAGGCAATTAAGACCCATGCTGTTAGACCTTGCAGCTCATTTCATACGGTCTATACCATATCCCCTGCTAACCAATCCAGCTTCTGGCTGGCATTCTGGCGATTCATTAGGCACCATATAAATACTCCAGGCCACACTGCCTCTAATGAAATCTTATAAGGAGCCTTTGCCAATTACTAAGGAACAATTATGCACCAAGTATTTGGATCTGCTGTCCTTAGTTGCCTTTGCAAAGTTGAATAAGTCTCCATTGTGGTAAGTAGACCAAACTCCGATAACATTCTTATGCTACACGGGGGAAAGGCACTATCACACTATGAATGCAAGTTGACCACAGTTTTAAAGTCAATTGAGTATACTATGTCATGGTCCAAGAATGTGCTTTTAATTGTAATTGACACACACAAATTACACAGTTAATCTGTGTGAATGCAAAGTTGCCAAGAAATTTAACATTTCAGTTCTTCCAGACTGGCGTCTGCCTAGATGCAATCACACAAACTAAAATATTTTAAGTCCCAATTGCTTAACATTACTTAATGCAATAGGTCTCTGGGGTCGGTAAGGGAAGTCAGCTCAGTAAATCTCATTTTCCTCTGAATTAAGTGATTGTCAGAAAGTGAATCACCTTTCCTTTCCCCCTCATTAGGCATGCTGCAGTGCAAAAAAAATTCCTATAAAAATAATTTTTCTCGAGTCATTAGTGAAGAAAACAGGGGCTGCCTAGAAGAGGGATGTTGAAATTCAAGAGAGAGGGAGAAATCCATTGGATACCTTACGTGTGTTAGTACAGTACTTTTGTTTGTTCAAACAATTCTGTTTTATGACAAAGGCACTGAAGGATTTTGACACCACCTCTTGGGAGTGCGCTCCAGAGTTCTAAACAGCAGACAGTGTAGGCCAGAAGATGTTTATGTTAGACCAGCCAAACTACCAAACTCTGCAACACGTCTCCCACCCCAGTGTTTCCAGTGTTTATAGATCACTTTGCTATCTGAAAGACCTAGTTACTATTTAAGATTTAAAAGAGTTTTAAAAGATTAATCTTTCTCCCCATACGTTATCCACCCACAGCTGAAATCCCACCCAGTAGGGGCAAACAAGCACCACATCTGAATCTAAGCAGTACCTCCCCGTTCCAAGCTGCGACCTGCTAAAGTGATCAACATTTTGATTTTTCACAGCTTTGAAAGCCTCTAACTGGCTTTTCCATTTTGGATCATTCCAAAGTCTGCAGCAAAATCATTGCTTTTATGATGCTGGGTGGTGGGGTGACAGTGGGGGTGCTAAAGTGTTTCTAGTTTGTTTAAATTGAGATCCACCACATAATTTCCCCCAGAATGAGGACAGTGGGGGAAGCTGGCTAGTCTTACACCACAGTTTCATTGCCTTTCCCTGGCTTCATCCAACCATTTCCCCTCTTTTCTCTCTTTACCTTCCCAGAATTCACCAATCGGTTAGAACATTTCTGCCACGTGTGAAGAGTTTTGGCAGACCAAATCCACATGCCTGAAGTGATGCCTACAAGCAAAGACATAAAAATTTTCAACATTTCAACGGCCATGTTAGAGTCATCTGCAGAATACCGGAAGAGCGCCCAGTTAGAGATTTCGTAGAAATAGCAGGCAATCACACAGGTTGCAGGAACTGTGTACAGTACTGAGAAAACCCCGATCTTGACCATCAACCTTTCCAACTTGTCTGTCTTTGTCCCATCTTTTTGAAGGTTTGACCGAATTTTGAATAAGGCCACCAAACCCGCAGCAATGAACAGAGTGCCAATCACCAGATAGGTAAAGAGAGGAGCCACCACAAAGCCGGTGAGGGCATCGAGGTTTTGGTTCCCGACATAACATAGACCGGTCAGTTCATCAGCATCCACTAGTCTCATAATCAAGATGACAATGGTTTTCACGGCAGGGATAGCCCAGGCTGCGATGTGAAAATAAGAACTGTGCATCTCAATGGCTTCATGACCCCACTTGAGTCCTGCTGCCAGAAACCAAGTGAGTGTCAGAATAACCCACCAAATGGAGCTGGCCATGCCAAAAAAGTACATCAGCAAGAAAATTATTGCACATCCTGTGTTCTTAAGGCCTTCTTGGATGAGAACAGGTTCTGCCGCCTCTTCAAAATCACAGGATATCCTTTCCCGGCCTACAGTCAGCCGAACAATATAAGCAATGCTATAAATATTATAGCACATACTGAGGAATATGATGGGGCGCTCAGGGTAAGAAAACCTGGACGAATCGATCAGGAAGGTCAACACAGTGAAGGTGGTGGAGATGAAGCAAAGGCTGGCCCACACCGCCATCCAAATGTCCGTGAACTCCTTAGCGGAGCGGCTGTGCAAGCCAGCATCGTAGCCACACTTGAGAACACAGTTCAGGCTCCTTTTTACCCAGATATACTGATCAGAATTGGTTCCCACGGAGTGGCACTCTTCTCCCGGCTGGATGGGGGTTTTGTGAGGCAAGGGCACCTCTTCATCACCTGGTCCTTCCATGCACATATGGTTGTGGTCATTCTGGGGTGGGAACTTGCTGCAGTTCAGGCTATCCGGCCAGGCAAAACCAAATTCTTTCAGGACTGGTTCACATCGCCTCTTGACTGAAAGACACATGCCACCGCACGGGCCAATGGGGATGTTAATCTTCTCTGTGCACATCGGCACATACACCGAACAAAGGAAGAACTGGGAAGAAATGACACAAACAAAGAAAACAATGAGCGGGGTTTTGAGCAAATGCACAAAGCTGAGTGAACGCTTCCAGGCAATATCTACCTTTAAGCCAGCCTACTGGGAATATGTCTGTTTACTCTGACCTGAGACACCGGTGCCTCATAATCCATCACTTTTACACAGTTTTCTTAGTTGAGATTTCGTAATTCATTTCAGAGGAACATAAATGAATGAATAAGTAAGAAATTTATGAAGAATTACATAATCTTTTCACATAAAACTTATGAAAATAAACTTTTAAAAACTGACTTCCAATATCCCTCTCCTTCTAGCTACCATCTGAAAGATCTACAGAGTCTGATAAAGTGACTTGGTCACTTAGGTGACAGGTGCTTGCCTTTTATCCTCCTTTCTCTGGTCACCTTAAAAATAAATGTAAGAAAATATAGATCCTGTCACCGCTCTATTTTTTCCTAATTTCCACTTTAATTTTCAAAAGTCCATCCCACATTTAAACAGAAAATGTACTAATTTGAGACTCTGTTAGACTCAAGGAGGAGACAGGAGTTGGGGGGCGGGGGTTCTCTGGTCTCCAGGGATTCGTTTGGCTCCATTTCCTCAATGAATAATAATGAAGCACAATAGGAAGATGTAAACGTTAAGTCTCTGAAATTGCAATACCAGCAGGCGAGAGTCCAGTTGCTGTCCTCAATTCCTCCAGCATTGATAAACAGTCTCCTTGGCTCCTTACAGATGTTGTCTATGAAGTCTAGAGTTACAAGTGACTATTTTCCAGCATGTAAAGGGATCCAGTCTTGTCTTTCAAAACAGCTTGGCTGCTTCCTCAGGATACATGTAATTAAAAATACATATCCCTGCAAAAGCTGTTTCTCCAGCAAAACTGCCACTGATGTCAACTATGCGCTGTTTCCAAACTGAGAGTGAGAGGATCATTTCTTAAGCTTTTAGAACCTAGTTTTGAAGTCCTGAAACTTCCACAGGGATATTTCACCAGCAACAGGTCTAATCCCAACCATCTTCCTGAAACCACAATCCAGCTTTTAAAATGACCTATGTAAAAACATGAGCTGGTAAGTAAACTGTAAGTCTGTTTCTTATCTCTCTACAGCCAGAACTATAGATTTCTCGAGGTTTCAGTCTGGACAACTCTAGCCTCTATTTTTTTTTTTTTTTTTTAACCAGTTACCCTCTTTTCTAGCTTTATTAAAGCCACTCAGCCTCACCAACCAAAACATGACCAGTGCTAAGTTTTTAAAACTTCATTCCAATCCATCTCCTCATTAAGTTGGTTGTAGATTCAAAATTATAACTACACTGTATATGCAAATTAATTTCACTTAATAGGGTAGGAAGAATTTCTGTATCATTACACACATGTAAGTTTTAACATTTTAATAACTGCCGCCCCCCAAAGGTGGGGGGAGAGAAAAGAAAAAAGTTCTTCTGATATGCAAACTACCTTCCTGGAGCTTTTTCAGTCTGTCCAAACACTAAACCTGCCTCCAACCCTAAGGACAAGAAATAACTCAAGCCAACTCTTTCCTGTATGACCTCTAAAGAGTGCAGGGTGATGACGGGGGCATTCTGCAGAAAATGGGCAGCGATGTTTTATTTGGTAACCTACACTTAAAAATACAGGGAGAAAGGAGGTCGATGAGTGACCTGGAAGGGCGAAGTTCTGTCTCCTTATCATTCTGTCCAAGTTTTAGGTGCAACTGGCTACCCTGCCAGGACTCGCCCACCAAGCAGTGGCTGCCGGAATCCTTGGCAAAGATAACCCTCAGCTCCTCTGGGGTTAGGGGCTTGGCCAGACATGGGCAGGGGAGAAAAACGGAAGGGCGGGGTGTAAGAATGGGTTCTTTTGCGGGCCAGATGACTTACACAACGTTTTGGCTTCTAGTCTCCAACAGGGACAGAAAAAATGGGGGGTGGGGTGCGGAGTGGAAATCACTTTTCCAGAAGTTGTACCCTCAAGTGAGGAAGGGAACAGGGGGCTCGATCTGTCAAGGATTCCAAGGAAGGAGTTTGGGAGTCCCTATCTACTGGGTCCCTCCCGGGGTGGGGGTAGGGGCGCCCACCTGCAGCTGGCTGGAGCAGCCGTACTGGATGAGTGGCGTGAAAGTTGTCAGCTGCAGCTCGGCGTCCGTCTGCAGCTCGTGTCCCACCAGGTTGGGCATCTTGGTCACGTTGTAGCCGAGGTTCTGGCACATGGCGATGCGGATGGGGTCGCAGCGCCTCTCCTCCTCGTCCCCGAAGCCCAATGCCGGCCGCAGGAGCAGGAGCAGGAGCAGGAGAGACTGCAGCAGCAGCCCCAGGCTGACGCCTCCAGGCGCCCCCGGGACGCTCGGCCCTATGCCCCGCCAGGCCATGGCCAGAGCCGCGGGCAGCAGCGGCGGGGTCTGCTCCAGCAGACACCCCCAGTTTGCACGGGGGCGCCGGTGGCCGCGCTGCTCCCAGCTCTGGATAGGGAGTCCAGTAAGGCGCCAAGGGCGACGAGGGGGCAGCGGCCGCCTCTCCAGCAGCTGTACGAGTCTGTGAGGGATATCAGACGCCCGGAGCCGGGGCAGAGGGACGGACTGCTAGGGTCATGGCTGCAGGCAGCGATCCCAGAACCCGGCGCCGGCCGAGTCCGGCTTTTCGGCGAAGCCCGCCTGCACTCTACGCCGCGCTGCTCTCACCGCCCCAGCGCTCCGCGGCGCTGGAGGTTCGCAGGGCGGGGGCGGGGCGGGACGGACAACATGACTGTCCAATGAGAGGCCGCTTTGGGCAGAGGGGGCGGGCGGGGGCGGGGCCTCTCTCCCGCTGTAAGGGTCAGGCCCTGGCCCGCAGCTTGATCCCCCCCCCCCCCCCCCGCTCGCTCCAGAGCCGCCCCGCCCCGCTTGGCTTCCAGGCGCTCGGCGTCCTCCCACCCGGATCCATTGCACACTGTGGCCAGGCGTCGATTGGAGCCCCGTGGCTCCTGCCCAGCCAACCTGACCTCCTCCCTCAGGTGAGAAGTGCTCCCACATCTATGCCCCTTTCATGTTCTTCCCCTTCCAGCTGTCAACTCCAACCCTGTGGCCACCTCTGTATCAAGCAAAATAATGAACACAAAGAACACGGTATTTAGGATTTACACAGATTGTGGCTTTAAATCCTCGCTGTGTGACCTTGAGCAAATTGCCCAACCTCTCGGCGTCAGGTTCCTCATCCGTAAAGTGACTTGGGAGGGATTAGCGATAAAGCCTGAAACGCTTAGAGCTGGTGCCTGGTACAGCGCGAGTTCGCAGCAATTTTCTCCCCCAGCCAGTGGGACTGGCGCCCGGCCCCCCGGCCCCGCCCCGCGCTCGGCGCGACCTGCGCCCAAGAGCAGCCGGTCTCCAGCCCCGGTGGGGGAGGCGCCCCGGAGCAGCCGAGCAGCCGACGGGCTCGCGCTCCGATTTCCTCACCGTACGAAATGAAATTCCACAGGGGGGTTCGAAAGGAAATGAGGCCGGGACGCTCCGTGCTTCTCGGCCCGCCGCCCTTCCTGTCTCGGGGACACGGTTTCTAAATAAGGTTGGGAGGGTGAGAGCGCGGGAGGGAAGAGGCTTGACCTGTGCACCCGAGGCGAGGAAGGCTCACAAGCCCCTTTCCAGACCTGGGACACCCCTCCCCTGCACCCTGCACCCCTTTCGTCCCTGTTCTTGCACTGCATGGGGGCTCTGGGGATGGGCAGATCTTTCCACTTGGGTTCCAATCCAGCGTCTCTCCTTTTCACCCACAAAGGGCTTTGTGTTGGTTCACCCTCTCTGTGCTTCCCTTTCGGCCAGTGGAACGCTCAGCAGGTGATTTCCTAAACCATTTACTTGTTACTTGATTGGTCAAACTAATAGCCCCAAACTCCTATTTGGCAGGCCAACTTCTGAGTGAAGTCCACGCTGTCCTGTCACATAGTGGTTCTCATGAGTTAATTAATGCCTGTACTGTAAATCATCTAGCATGGTGACCGGTGAATAATGCTAAATAACCCAGATATTACTTTTTTCTTGTTATCTGGGACAGATCGTGAAAGGCAGGTTATAAGACTACCCCCTGCTTGCCAGTCTCGTTTTAAATACACCTCTGGCAGCCCAGGTTTGAGGATATGGGTAATCAGTAAACGATTCCTACTCTCAGATCTGTTTGCCTAAGCACTTGCCAGTGTTTTTCCTCGAGCTGTTTGTGTCTTCCCATTCAGCTGATCCTCTGGCACACAGCTGAGGTAAGGTGTAAATTGGAAGGATACGTGCACACATATTTTATATTTTTAGTTTTCTTATGTTGGCTGGACCCGGTTGAGGGTAAGAATGGAATCAGCTGGTTTTGGCATTTGGCTCTGTGCCTGGAACTGTTGGGCACATAGAAGCTGCATCGTCTCAAATCATTGTCATAATCTCCTGGTAAAGGAGATTTATTAGCCCCTTAAGTAGACTTGGAGCTGAGGCTGGAATCAAAGCAATAATTGGGAACAATGGGGCCAACTAAATCAGGGCCCAACCTTTTAAAGATGGAGGGCGAGATTACTTTCCAGGAGTCCAGGAAAGGGTTGAGTCCTCTGTATACGGTGTCAAAGGCCACCAGCTTCCGAAGATGCCTTCATGATCAGATGAACAGAGCGGTGGCCTACTCGCTGTTTGAGAGGAACAAATCTGATGAATAAATTAGATGCATACATGATCCCCATGCTCACATAGGAGACAAACAAAACACACTCAGTATGGGAAGCACACTGAGAATTGTGAGCAAATTGGAGGTAGAGGTAGCTGAGTTGTTTGGAGAGCTACTTAGAGAGAGGACAAGCCTGTGAGCTACTTAACCAAGTGGGCTTGGTGTAACCCTGGAACTTCTCCAAGAGCAGGGTGTGTGTGTGTGTGTGTGTGTGTGTGTGTGTGTGTGTGTGTGTTTTATGAAACAGTGAACTTCCTGAAGTCAAGGAGGAGGATGGATCTGTTACTCACAGAGCACCTGGCAATGTGGGACATCATTTGTTTTGGCTGAAGGGAGTAAGTACTGTTATCAAATCAGTAACCCATTTCATAAGAAACCTTGTTCTGCACCAGTGTTCATTACTTATACTCACGATTGTATTTAATGCTCATAACTCCCCAAGAGAGCATGTGTAGAGAGGTCAAACGATCTGCCCAAGGTGCCTCTCTGTGTAGTAGAGGAGGCTACAGGTGCCTGTTCGCCATAGTCTAAACTCAATGCCCATGTTCCAACTCTCAAAGGGGAAACTGCTTAATTCTCAGCCTCATCTACCATTAAGGATGGCCTTTTCTGTGGGGGATCCTGACCTCTTCTCCTAGGCCTGCAATCCCTCCACAAGCATGTTTGTCTCCTTTGAGAACGAGTGAAGAAGCCCCCTTCCCAGCAGAAGCTTTTCCTGTCAGCAGCTTTTCTTTCTAGCCAGGGAACTCATCACAGGTATTTTCCAAAAAAGAAAGCCAGGGGAATCACATTTCAGTCTGAATGTGGAGAGAAAACAAAGGCCAGGACTTCAAGCTAAGTCTGAATGGCCCCTCGGCCTCCTTCTCGTGAAGTTGTTCACACGGTCCATAACTGCCCCTGGTACCGAGTACAGCGTGCTTGTCTTTGTTACAGAAACTACTTCTTTGAGGGATCCAGGCAGAGCGATATCACCCAGTGACAGCAACAATGTGTCTGAGAGGAAAAGACAGAGAGACATGAATAACCTTCAGTTACCCTAAAGTACAGGTCACCAGCCCCTTAGTGGCTTTGTCTCAAGTGCTGGGCAGTTTCCTTGGTCCAGCCTTCTAATTTTTAGGATGCAAACCCTTTGGAGCTGCTGCAAACATGACTTCTGTAGGTGGCCAGGCAGTTGGAGAGCTCTGTATTTGTATCTAATGAGAGGCTGGGGTCCAGTGAACTCCTGTGATGTGTTAAGTTTTCAATGTGACAGTTCTGCTCTGCTATATTCCTGTAATGGTGCCTGAGTTAAAGGCTGCATTTGAAGGCCAGCAGTTAGGCTAAAATCTACCACCTAAGGGTTTGGGTGCAGTAAACATGCTTTCCTCCTAAGGAAAACCTCTTATTTGTAGTTCTTTGCTAACCCAATTAAATGTTGAAGTGGTCACCCCAGAGCCTGCTTTTTATTTCCTGAGAAACAATCCAAACTAATCCATATTCAGTAGCTTCTAAGAAAAGTCTTATTCCAACCACTCATGAAGAAACCAGCTTCTTTGAATCCAGACGGGACGTTTAGAAATCACAAAGACCTGTCTTGATAGAAAATGCAAGAGAGTGATTCATTATTACTCTGATTGGTTTGGGAGGGGAAATTCACTGGGATTAATACCAGTACCAGTTGGGAATTTACTGTGGAGCCACAATACCACAGGGATATGCCAAGCCACATCCTATCAGCTTACAAGTGTCTTGGGCACTACACCTACTCTCAAACTAGTTATAAAACAAGAGCATGTCTACTGGGTCAGGTAGAAGAGAACATTAATCTCGCTCCAAGCTGAGCAATTGGATGTCCCAAGAGACAAGTAACAGCTATAATGGCAGAGTCACAGTCCCTTCTTAGTCCATTGTGCTGCTAGTCTGCACAGAACTGTCGCCACAGAGCTCTTGTTGTCAAAGAATCAAGTCCTGTTCCATCCATCATAGTTTTAGCAAGTGTGAGATGAAACATTGGACATTCCTACTTATCAGGGCTGATGATATACAGATGATCAGCCAAGAACGTCTGTGGGAGGCTAAAATTAATGCAAATGCACTGTATGCCCCCACAGGTTCATCTCATTGCAGTATTCACCTTCATGCACTAGTTTATATATAGTGACAGGTTGCTGTCATCTGAGCTGGGTGTTCAGACAATGTATGTAGACATACACTGTATGGTCCCTACCTTTAAGAGGTTTACAGTTCACAGTCACATGAGATAAAAGAGAAACACATTTCTTTCTTTCTTTCCTTTTTTGGATTTTTTTTTTTTTTTTTTTTGAGACAGGGTTTCTCTGTGCAGCTCTGGCTGTCCTGGAACTCGCTCTGTAGACCAGGCTGGCCTCAAACTCATAGAGATGCATCTGGCTCTGCCTCCTGAGTGCTGGAATTCAAGGCGTGCGCCACTACCCAGCTAGAGAAACACATTTCTTTTTGGTTAGTGCTTTTTCAGGACCTCCCTTAACTCCATCCATTTCCATTGTCATACACAAAATTCTGTCTTACGAGGTTAGAGTTTGTTTACTTTGTTTCCTTCACTGACTTTTGAGGTCAGAGGCAGTGTCATGTTCTCCACTCTGTTCACAAACAGTTTAGGAAAACATTGACTGATCCAGAGAAGGGACTTAATAATTATGGGCTAGATATAGAAAGCCACCAAAATGCAATCGATTAGGTTCTACCCTTCCCGTAAGGCAGGCATGATTCATAGTGTTCAGCTTACTTTTGAAGTCAGATGTTTGACAATCACTTATCTTCTTTTTAAAATTTTACTGTGCCTATTCTTAAACACTTTAAGATGAAACAGTGTTTGGGCTGAGATTGTGGTTTAATTTAGGGGCAGATGAGTTTCTCTACTTCATGAATCCAACTATAACATTTTCTTAGTACCGTGCATTAGTCCTTTGACCATTGCCAACTGAAACCATTGAGAAGCCTGTATACCACAAGACAGAGCAAGGGTTTCAAGCCAGGATGGTGTAAGTCAGGAGATGATGTCTTGGTAAGTTTATAGAAAAAATTAGAATGTGAGCTTAGTTTTGAGGGGCGGGTAAGTTTCCAGGAGACCAAGAGAAGAAGGGAGGCAGTGGATAGTCTCATAAGCATCATTTGTTTGTTATCCTTGGAGACTCAGATGAACAGGAATAGGAATAAAAATAACAGGCAAAGGGTTAACTAGCCAGTGTTGTACAAAAGCCCTCATATAAAGAGAGAGGAGCTTCATATCCTCTGTCAAGGAAAGAGGAGGGACTGCCATGTCATGTGAAGTGGAAATATCATTGTCATTTTACGTTATCTTAATCTGAAGATAAGTGTGACGACAAGATGTGTGTATGAATGCCAAATTGAGGAAGTGGAGTTTTATAGCTTTGTACTGTGTTAGTTTAGCTAAACTGTAAGGTTCTTATGTGCATGCATGTGTGTGTGTGTGCATGTGTATGCTATGTGTGCACACATACTCATACATACATATGTACATACATCCATGCATCTGTGAATGAAGGTCAGAAGTTGACATCTGATATCTTCTTCTATTGCTCTTTCAATCTATTATTATTATTATTATTATTATTATTATTATTATTATTATCATTATTTGATATATGGTCTCTCGGTAAACCTGGAGTTCACTGTTTATGCTAGAGTAGCTATGGAAAGCCCTGGAATCCTTCCTGTCTGAATCTTCCCTCCATCCCTTGCCAGTGCTGGGGTCACAGACTTGCCATTTCAAACTTTTATGTGGGTACTAGGATCTGAACTTAGGTCCCCATGATTGTACAGCAAACACATTACCAGTCTTTCCTACCCACAGACTTGAACTATCTTTCTGAGAATTTCCTTCCCTGGACCATTCCAGATGAATGGTGACCACAAGAGAAATCAGCACGAGATTGGAGGTAAAGGAGAAGCAATAGTTTGATGCTCTGAAAGTTAGGTCTGAGTTCGAGACACCATAAACACACAAACGCTGCCACTCACCTATTGTCTCACCTGTTAGCATGCAGCAGCAGCTGGACCTGAAGTTCCTCCAGCTGCTGATAAATGACTTCTTCCAGTCACTTACTTGACCAGGGAGAGCGGTGGTTAAATAGTTTATCACTGTGAGTTCCATTTTGCCCTGGATTTTACACGTCACACCCAACTTCCAGCTGTTCTTCCTGATTGCAGCCCTAGCTGGTCTTAGATGGCTTCAGGAATGACATCAGGCATAGAGTTAATACCTCACATGGAATATTTATACTAAACTCTTTATTCCACCTCACTCATAATGCCCCTGACTGGTATATCCCATAAAAAGATTCATGAATGTTAGTACTTAGAGACCGCTCCTCAACTTACAGGGAAGCTATAGCAAGCAAATAGGACTTGCCCATGTGGCATACAAATGAGCTATTGGTCCAGTTTGCTAGCTTGCACCTTAGATCTTTGACCTAAATGTGCATCACATTCTTCTTTGATGTACATTTGGGCCTGCAATCAGCCTGTTATATCAGATCCTCTTATCTGTAATAAGCATTTAATTGACCCAGGCACTTGGTAAGTGTTTTACATATGTTATCTTGTTTAATCCACACTACCCCCTGAATAGATATTAAATCTGACTTACTTCTCTCCAACTCCACCACGCTGAGCTGTCCAGTCTCCTCCAGCTCTCTGTTCTTACGGCTCACCAATAATCCAGTCTCTATACGAGAGGGAGATTTTATAATGAACTCCACAGGTATGTTCCTTTTTGACCTAAAACTTCTCAGGTTTTTCTCATTGCAACTGGAATAAAATTTACCAGGCCAAGAAAGACCAGTAGGAGCTCTCCCTTTTCAGTTACACTCTGCTTTTTCACCATGTTAAACTGCTGTGCCCTTTTCTCTCTTTCTAAAACATTCTAAGCAATACCTGGCTGTCTTCTCTGCCTAGAATGTTCCCTGTAGTCCTTCTCAGAACAGATGTCATTGTCTCTGAGAGATCTTTCCTGCACGTTCATGTCTCACCCTTCCCTTTGACCATTTACTCCTTAACCCTGTTTTACTTCCTTCAAAATTGTTCCCACCCCCTTCTCAAGAAATTTGCCTGAGGTGCCACAGTAAATAGCAGAAACAGTATTTTTGCTCGGGTCCATTTGGCTCTATGGGTGGTACTTTATCCATTAGGCCTGTCTTAGCTTTATTTTCCCCTACATGTCTTCTCTGCACTCAATAAATATATCATAGGACACTAGAACTGAATGGAACTTGGGATGACTAGCTATTTCCTTGTAAAGTCATTCCAGTAAAGGTAACTACTTAACAACTACTTATTGAGGCTTCACAGTGTGTATTACTAAGGTAATTGAAGATCATTCACTTATAACATTCTAGGGATTTACAGAAATCTTTTTTTTTTTTTTAAAAAAAAAAACCAACTGATTTTGTTTCAGTAGCCCATAAGTTTTCAGTTTCAAGAATTTTAATGAAGCTGGGTCCAGTGGCACATGCCTGTAATTGTAGTACTGAGGAGGCTGAGGTGGGAGGGGCTAGACTAAGGGAGACCCTGCTTGAGAACAAACAAAAATGACTGAATTGTAAATGCCCTGTCTTGATTTTCTCTGTTTAGCTAATTGCTTTTGAGAATTGAAACTCATGATTTCAATTCTTTAAATTCTAAAACCAGGAAAAGGAATGTCTTTTAAGAAAATGTTTTTCAGGTGTATGTCAAGAAAAGACAGGAGCTGATAGCATCTGATAGCCAGAGACCTGCAAGAACATTTCCAGATCTGCTGCTGCAGAGCCCTGTTTAGCAGATAAAGAAGCTGAGACCCCATAGAAATGACTCATGGAAGAACAGGGTTAGAACCATGTGCAATTCATGTGGCACATCAGTCTGTCTTTCCTCCTTTGCCTCCTTTCTTCTGTAGGAACAGCAAAGACCCAACAGGCTGACTTGAAGCTTCAGACGGTACACAGGGAGCTAATTCATAGATTATCCTTCCTTGTGTGATAATACTGTTACACATTATCAGTCATTCACTCACTAAGAGCCAGTGCCCCACCGGCCTGCCTGCAGTGGCTCATCACTCTACATCTGCCATCAGCTCTCTTTCCTCCTTATCAGAAGATTGTTTTTCAGAAAAGTGCCGTGTTGAATTTCTGCCTCCCTGACTATTGAAGACTTCATGTTGGGACAGGCTAATGAGGTCTGAATTACAGCATCAGTACCACATCAGAGTAGAGAAGTTAGGGACTCAGAGGATTTTAGAATCGTAGTTACCACAGAGGTCACAGACTCTCTTATCACCCAGTTTTGCAGATAAATGATTCAGAGAGAAAGGGGAATATCACTTAATTGTCCACATTGGTACTGCTAACTGGATGCAGGGTAAGGCCAGAGATAATGCTGACCCAGTCACAGCATCTTCCACCACAGAAATGAAGAATTTCTGCTTCCTCTTTAGAATCAAAGCCCACCATAGTACCTTTCTCTAAGAAGATCAAAGCAAACAAAATGTCTTTTTTATTCTAAGAATTTTGTGATAATTAAGAGATAACAATATGAAATTTCTTGCCATTGGGTTTAGAAAATGCTGTTAGCTCTCGCTGCCCAACTTCATGTGACAGGTGAAACTGAATATATTCATGGTGTGCAACACAATCTTTTGATTTGTAACATGATATACTTTGTAAAAGGATAATCAAAATGAAGCTAATTAATAGATCCATCACCTCACATAGTAACCCTTTTTATTATCTGTGTCAAAAATGCTTAATAGCTTATCTCAGCAGATCTCAAGTATATAATACCCTATTAGTTATAGTTGCCATGCTATACAGATCTCTATAGTTTATTCATCTTGCATAGCCAATATTTTACTCTTTGACTAACACATCTCCATTTCCACAAACTTCATGTCTTAGCAATGCTCTTTCTGTGATTTCAAAGCCTTTGAGTGTAAGTGAGAACATACAGTACTTGTCTCTTTGTGCCTGATTTATCTCACTAAGCACAATGTCTTCCAAGTTCATACATATTATCTCAAGTGACAGGATTTCCTTGCATTTTTATAAAGTTGAGTAATATTCCATTCTATATGTGCATGGTGTCTTGTTCATACATTCACCCACTGATGGATGCTTACTTTAATTTAACCTTCACTGTTAAGTACAGTGCTTCAGTGACTGTAGAGATACAGATGTCTCTTTGACATACTAATTTCATTTTCTTTGGAGATACACATACACAGACACACACAGACACATACACACACACACACACACACACACACACACACACACACACATCTCCAGTTATATACCCAATAGTTGGATTGCTGTGTCGTATAATAGTTTTATTTTTATTTAGAGAACTTCCATACTACTTTGAACAATGTCTGTGCCAATTTATATTCATACCAACACTGTAAGAAAATTACCTTTTTTCCATATCTTCCACCCCTTCTTATGTTTGTTTCTTTAATGACAGCTGTTCTAACAGATATAACATGGAAATTCATTGTGATCTTGATTTTCATTTCCTTGATGATACTGATATGCAACATTTTTTTTCAAATATCTATTGGCTGTTTGTGTACTTCTTTTGAGAAGTATCTATGCTTGCCCTTTGCCGATTTTAAAAACCAGGTTATTTCTTTGCTATTGAGCTGTTGAGTCTCTCATCAATTTTGGATAATAACCTCTTATCAGATGTAGAGTTTACAAATATTTTTTTATAAGTCATGTTTTCCTTTTCTCATTTGTTTTGTTTGCTATGCAAAGTCTTTATTCTTTTATATTATTATTATTATTAGTAGTAGTATTTATTCTTCTCTCATACATTACATCCTGATTGCAGTTTCCCATTCCTCCATTCCTTCCAGTGCCTTCTGAGTGATTATTTTATGAGCAGCTGCAGAACCGCGGGTGAGAGAGATTTGTCCCAACTGCTAGCCAGCCGGGACACAGAAAAACTTTCAGTTACAAATGGCGCCAAAATGTGGGGCAAGAGTTTCCACCTAAAACCTGAGAAAGCTTTAAAAAAAAAAAAAGATTCTAAAACGGAGCTAAAAACAGCTTCCTAGTGTGTCTCTCAGGCCAACCTCTGCTAGCTACAGTATGATGGGTTTGCTGCATGTGGGCTTGACCTGCAGCATGGCAGATTCCTGCCACTGTACACAGTGGCATCTGCAAGTCGTGCAACATGGTGCATGGTGGATACAGCTTTTGCTAGTACAGACCAAAAAAAAAAAGGAAATAAAGAAAAGGTTTTTGGGCTACATGTTGCTAGATGAAAGCATAGATCCGCTGCTTCCGAGAGTTGGTGGTACACATGGCTCCCAAAGCCAGAGCTGGCAGTAAACGTATTACCATCATGTTGGAAAACTGAAGTGGGTCCTAGTTATTCTACAGTTTAAAGCAATAGATTCACAATAAGTCAGATTCGGATTAAATAAACCTCTAAATGGTTTACGGTGTGTGTAAAAATGTATGTAGGCTTGGAAGAGAGAGGAAAAGGAATATGAACACTTATATAAAGAAATAGTTATAAAAAATAAAGTCTTTAAAGAGACAGTAAAGGTAATATAAAAAATAAGCCATGTAAAGATGGATATTACACAGAGAGTCTGGATTATATTGTGTTTGGGATTTTTAACTGCAGAAAGACATTTGATTGTAAAGGCTACTCAGTTAAACCAATATGTATATTTTAAAGATATCTTGACTTCAAAACTTGGATCTAAGGATGTGTTACTTTGGAAAAGAGGTTATGCTTTTGTTTCCACAGAAGATTAGAACCCATGGATTGCTTTGAAGCTAATATGGTTTGACCAGCCAAGACCCCCTGAAAGGTCTCTGATGATACCATGGCCCAGATGATCCAAAATCTAGAACGGCTTCCAGGCAACTGGCTCAGACAATGCAACCTTATAGATGCTACAGCTAAGATTTAACTATAATTCTTAATTTTCTCAGGATCCCCATAAGACTACCAGTGCCCCCCATCAGCAGGAAGTAGCCTAGAACACTGTGCCTACATTCCCAAAAAATGGATTATGGATGTTTATTTTTATTTAGGTTGTTGGTTACAAATTGTTATTGGTCATAGTCAATCTCTTTCTAGAAGAAAAAAGGGGGACATGATATGGAAATATAGGATATAGATATGATAAGATAAAAGGATAGATTATTGAATCTACTTTTAAAGAGCAACTTGTTTAAAATATTTTAAAATGCTATGGATTTTAGTTTATTGATACAAATTTAAAGTTAATTTTGTTATACTGTATGCATATTTCTACTCTTGTTCAAAGTATTTTATGCAACTCATTTGAAATTGTAATGTATAATTAAGAAATGCAGATTATTAGTCACCTTTGATAATCAAACTTGTAGTCATGTTAGTTAAGTTTTCTAGATATACATAGATATATTTTAATTAGGTAATCTTCAAACACTTCAAAGACCTACAGAATATGGCATTTAAAATGTTTTAAAACTTAGACTTTTCTGGACAGTGAGACACGACTGCTCCTGGCAGCACCCATTTACTTCAAAGAGAAAGATGGACATTGAAGACACTCTATATGGAGTTTATCTTCTTCTTGGCAAAAATAGCCATTTGGGCAAGAAACTGTTCTTGCCTGGACTGCTTGACAAAATGTTGTATTGACTGGACTTGCAGGACCCATAGGAAGGTCACCACTGAACTTTGAAAGGCGAGATGGTCCTTCAGGTTCCTGCTTCACAGAGGAGACCGCCAGATATTCTACAGGACACAGAGTTCTAAAAAACTCTAGGCCTGTGGGCTGAAGATGGATGCCCCAACGTTACAGAGGAACTTTGGATGACTGTCCAGGTAGCCAGCTGTCTCTGTCATTCTAGATTTTTGGAAGTTGCTTACAATGCTCTTCCTATTTACTTAGGTAATATTATATCCTTCTGAGGTCTTTGATGTAGTTGAAGACTAGACAGTTATAATTATGATTTTCCTTGGTTATAATAAGAGATAAGGTAGATATGAAACCTTAGACTCACAAATATAGGATAGATAGGATATTTTCTTTAATTTTGCCAAATACAAATAGACTAGATATTATAACTATAATTCCTGCTTGATAACTATTTTGTTATATGTAATTTTATTATGTTAAAGTTAAAACCTTCCTTTTTGATTAGACAGAAAAGGGGAAGTGCTGTGGAATGTCTCTCTGTATGCTGTGAATGTGTGTTGCTCTGATAGGTTGATAAATAAAATGCTGATTGGCCAGTAGCCAGGCAGGAAGTATAGGCAGGATAAGCAGACAAGGAGAATTCTGGGAAGAAGAAGGCTGAGTGAGGAAACACTGGCCTGCTGTCCAGGGAGCAGCATGTAATGGCACACAGGTAAAGCCACAGAACACGTGGCAACATGTAGATTAACAGAAATGGGCTGAGTTTAGATGTAAGAGCTAGTCAATCATAAGCCTGAGCTAATGGCTGAGCAGTTTTAATTAATATAAGCTTCTGTGTGTTTACTTGGGTCTGAGCGGCTACAGACTGGGCGGGACACAGGAAAACTCCAGCTACACTCCCCCCACTTCTTATCTCCCCCAGATTCACTCTTCCTCCATTTCCCTTCAGAAAAGATCAGGCCTTCTAGGGATATCAAATTAACATGGCATAACAAGTTAAAATAAGACTAGGCACAAACCCTCATATCAAGGCAGGAAAAGGCAACTGAGTAGGAGGAAAAGGGTCACAAGAACAGGAAAAAGAGTCAGAGACAGCTCCCACTCCCACTGTTAGGAGTCCCACAAGAACACCAAGCTATACAACTATAACATACATGCAGAGGACCTAGCTCAGACCCATACAGGCTCTGTGGTTGTCTTTTCAGTCTCTGTGAACCCCTGTGAGCCCTGGTTAGTTGATTCTGTAGGCCATGTTATCATGGTGTCCTTTACCCCTCTGGCTCCTACAATCCTTCCCTTATTTTGTGGGATTCCCCTCATTCCACCTAATGTTTGGCTATTGGTCTCTGCATCTGCTCCTGTAAGTTGCTGGATGAAGCCTCTCTGATGATGATTGGGCTAGGCTTTGATCTATAAGTATAGCAAAATATCATTAGGAATCATTTCATTGACAAACTCTTTATTCTGATGTAATACCATTTGCCTGCTTTTGCTTTTTTTGTCTGATTTTTTCAAAATATTTTTCTCTTGACAATCATATATATATATATACACACACACATATATATATATATATATATATATATATATATAGATTAGGGTATTTTCACACACACACACACACACACACACACACACACACACACACACTTTCTCATTCCTCTTTCTCATTCCTCTTCTCTCCCACTGAAACTCTCCTTTTCCCAATAATCTCTTGGTGGTGGTGGTGGTGGTAGTGTGTATACCCAGTGATTTTAATTAAGGCTGGTGACATGAGCATAGTAGGGGTTATTTACTTAAACATAATAATTTATCAGCTACACCACTGAGAAAAATAAGAACCTCTCCCATGATATGCATTAACTACCTATGGACCTAGGGAAGGAGGTTCTCATATCTTCAATGAATTTATGAGTGCAATGGTCTTGTCATGTCTGGAAGACAACTTCTGCAGCATACCTCTGTAACCTCTGACTCTTAATTTTTTTCTGTTCCCTGTTCCATGATGTTCCCTGATCTTTTGGAGGTAGTGGTGATGGAGAGTGCTAGGCATGAGCTCCCTCCCATAGAGGGGGCATCAAATCAAATTAGAGGGTAGTTGGTTACTCCTGTAATAGCTGTGCCATTATTGCATTGCTGGGCATAACTTGCCAGCAAGTCATTAGTGTAGTTAGCATGGTACATAGCTGTGTTAAACTGTTAATAACTGCCCCCCCCCCTGAAGTCTACATAGCTTCTTTCAGCACTATCAAAACTAGACAGCAGGGAGGGAGTTTTTTAGCTCAGATCCAGCTTGATTTCTCAATATCTTTCAACCCACACATGTGGTATCATCAGAAATGTGGTCTTATGATCTTGTCCTGGCAGGCAAACAAGAGCATTGTTCTTGGCTGTGTTATAAGGATCATATCCAAAAATCCGTTTCCAAGACCAATGTCAGAGTATATCCCCAGTGTTTAATAGTTCCAGGCCACACATTTAAGTCTTTATTTAGAGATTTTGTTTTTTAAATGTGATGTGAAGTAAGGATTCCATTTCACTGTTACTATATGTATGCTTATTTTTCCCAATACAGTTAACTGATGAAATTTGTCACTTAAAATTTTTCATCTTTGATTTTTGAAAAATTTGATTGTCTTCATGAAGGTCTATTTCTATTTAACCTATGAGTTTTTGTTTTTGTCTTTAATTTTCTCTTAAAGTTCTCCTTTGGCACAAACAAAAAGGCCCAACTCCTCCAACAGATGCAGAAATGTGAAAGCCTCAAGTCCTCCAGTTCCAGGTTATTTTTCATTCCCCCTGGGAGCACTGGGTCTCATGCCAGCACGGATATACTATTTTGATACTAAACAGATTTCTCAGAAACTCAGGCTGAGTGCCATCTCCAGGAGCTGTCTGACAGCATTGTCCCACAGTGCGGGATTGTGGACCACTGTCCTTCAGTCCAGGCCTTGCTGCAGGAGGAGGAGACTTGCCTTGGTCAGCATTTGCCTCCCAGACATGTTGGGGGAAAATGTATCTACAAAAATCTACAAAGTTATGTGTCTGGCATGGTTTCCATCACTGCAGAAGGATAGGATTATTGCATAGGACAATTCTGCTGTACATCAAAACCTGAGATGGGGATATGTGTTCAAGTGATTCCTTGAGTGTTGTCAAGGAGAAACAAGTGAGAAAAAACAAAACAAAACAAAACAAAAAACAGGTTACAACACAGAAAGGGGCTAAACAAAAATTTGGCCCCACGGATGTCTCACTTCAGATATGGAATGTGTTGAAGGACAGATTACACTACAGAGTGACTCCCAGCCTAGGGGGAGGTGACCGGGCCTCTTATACCCCTGACATTCAGTCATTGGCGCCTGGCTACAGAGATTAGGTGGTGTGTGTGTGTGTGTGTGTGTGTGTGTGTGTGTGTGTGTGTGTGTGTTAAAGCCTCCTGGTCAGGGTGGCTCCCATCTCCTCAAAGTCTCTTCTTGGCCAAGCACAATTCTCCAAAGAAAAGGCTACCTGCCTATTGAATTAGAAATTTCTCCAGCATCTGATGGTAACTGCCTGGGTTCACTGGTTGGTAGGATGATCTGAATAAAGTACCAACAGCAATTCTGATGCAAGACACAAAATCACTTAAATATGAGAATTGATCCACTAATCCTAGAGTTCCCAGAGATTATGCCTCACTATATATTCCTTTCCACAGACTTAATTAGTGAGTAAATAAAGGCAAAAATGACATAAAAAAACAGTCTTGTGGTTTGAAGTGGCTACAGCTAAAGATGATGTCCACATACAGCACTCTATCTCTGTATTCCATCAGCTTGGTGAAATACATAACCTTGAATGTTATATCATAAATCACATTTTACAGTCATTTTAATGACCGAGGGTACTGCCATATACTTCAGTCTTACAGATTGACCAATAGATGGCACCAGAAACACCATACTTACTGTGGCTAATTTAGGCAGTATGTATTTATGTGCTAAAACTTCAATCTCTTTCTACATAGGTCTGCCATATTGAAAAGGGATTCGTAACATTGACTCCAATCTCAGACTTGGTAACTTACAGTTCAGCTGTTTTGCTATTTGAGTTCTTTTCATAGGGTAACTTGAGTGAGGAAAAAAAGTATGATAGGGCCAGTGATTTCAGAAAGAAAACATCTATTCATTGGTAGCAGGAAGGAAAAACAACTGGAGATCTGCATCCTTTACCTTCAAGGTCTCTTGAGTGTATAGATGCTGGAGATTATTAGGAGATATTTGAATAACAGGATAAAAAAGTCAAGGATCCTGCTTCCAAAACATGAACTTTATTCTCCACTAAAAACAGACTTGGATGCCGACCAAGTCATCCAAGGATCACCCTCGCCAATATCTGACCACAGAGTTCCACTCTGGGAAAGGTCTTTGAGTCTGCTGTTCCTCATTTTCAGACTTGTTTCTTTTGAAGTTTGCACTTTATTGTTGATGAAGGGAAGTAAAGCAGAGGGCACTACCTCTTACAGCTGACTTTTTCTTTTTTCGGAAATCTAGCTCCTAAGCTCCCTTCTGAGAGCAGACTATTCCAAGGATCAGGGGAAAATGCTGGGCTGAACTAGGATGTATTTACTCAGCATTTACTAATATTTCTGTAATCAATATTTGATCTTTCAACCATATTAAATTTGGGATACTGAATCCCAGAAAAGCCATGACGTCAGGAACTCAATCTAGTTTCTCTGATGACAAGGCCAAGGCTAAACCTAGATGTGCAACTGGCTTGTTCTACAAGTGTGACCGATCTTTTCACCTCACGAGGCTTCAGTTTCATCCGTAGCTTCCAGGCACTTTCCTGCTAGAAATGTGCAGATTCTGAACAGTACGTGTGGAGTGTGGTGTCTTGTGTACGGATTGGGACTAGAGGTGTGGCTTGGCACCCTAGTCACTAGGAAGGGAGGGTAAATCTCACTTTGATGGCGGTCCAAGGTGGAAAGTGACACAGCTATTTATTATACAATGTGTTAAACAGCCTGGTTCTTGTGTTTTGAGGGGAAAGCAAAGACCAAGACCTGACGAGCCTTTCCTATACCTATCACCAGCTTATTATACCGTGAACATTGTGCCTCTGGGAGCTTTTCTTTCCAAGCTTTGGAATGTCTCTTTATGTGGCATAATCCCTTCCATGCGTGCTGAGCATTCTTCTCACTCTCTTCTCCGGAGATGCTGCTAGCTCTGTCTGCTGTATTCACCACCACTGCTACTGTTACTGTTATCGCTATTATTAAAACGGAGTCTTGTTATATAGCTTATGTAGGTTAGCGTCATACACACAGTTCTCCTGCCCTTTTCCCCCAGTGCGGGAATTTCAGGAACATGCCCGCTCTGCTTCTTTGGCAGCAGGACTGATTGGAGGGAGTTTGTTCTAGTTTTTGCTTAAAAGCTAGAACCCAAGCCTGGTGGCATAGATCTGTGGTCCTAAATGCTAAGGCAGGAAGATACTGGATTCAAGTACTTCCTGGGTTACATAGTGAGTTTGAGGCCAACCTCAGCAACTTAACATGTTACTGTCTCAAAATAAAAAATTAAAAAAAATTAATAAAAAGGGCTGAAGATGTAGGTCCATGGTACAGTAATGGCTAGCATGTGTGAGGCCCTGGTTCCATCCCTAGTACCAAAAGATAAAGGCAGTAAAACTGTTTGAGGACACATGTAGAATGGACGTGTGTGTGTGTGTGTGTGTGTGTGTGTGTGTGTGTGTATACTCATAACATGAACAAGAAGAGTCAGGAAAGAAAAATAACAATAATCTTAACTGAGTCCTTAGAATGTGAAAGGCCCTCTGCTAGATCCATTAGATATCTTATCTCCCTTCATCTCTGAGATGGGAACTATGCTGTGTAATGGTTATGTGATCAGGAACTAGAACCAGACAGACCTGGCTTCTCACCAAAGCCTTGATACTGCCTCATGTGTGACTCTGGACAAGTCTATGTGACCTTCCTACGCTTTGTTTCCTCACTGAAACAACATGTGTAGTGTTCTCAGTATTACCCTGGAGTAAGTGCTTGCTCAGTGAAGGTTAACTAACATCATGGCAATCACTCTAAAGAGCAGATCTTATCTACTTTATACTACTTGAAAAATTCAAGGTCCTGAGAGGCGAGGCAAAGTCAGTTTCATGCTGGTACTGATGTAATGTTATGGGCACCTGTTGTTTCTTTTCCCTAAAAGCTCATTTTTATCCTGAGAAACCATTCCCATTTCTCTTGCCCTTTATCCCATTTTGTTCTGGAACACATCATATAAAGGTCAAAGGAGAACTCTGGAGTCAGATGATCTGGCCCAACTCTCCCAATGCTTCCTGCTGGCTGTGTAATTTTGAGATTCTTTAACCTTGGGCCTTAGTTTCTTCATCTATCAAATGGTTGATAAAAATGTTTGCCACTTGCTGGGATTAAAGGCGTGCGCCACCACCGCCTGCTCTTGCTATGGCTCTAATAGCTCTGACCCCCGGGCAACTTTATTTATTAACATACAATTAAAATCACATTTCAGTACAAATAAAATACCACCATTTAATTTTATTTCTATTTTAATAAAAAGAAAAAAAGAAAAAGGTTATAACTAACAAAAGAAAAACTATATACAAAAGTACAATAACTATATACAATATATACAAGTAATAAATACCTAAACAATGTCTAGTCCATTTGTATTTGACAAATTCAGAGAAAATAATTTCATTATCTGTCCTATTTTGGTAAGTCCAAAATGTATCTAATTCACTTTCTATCCTAATTAATCTTCAACTATAACTAACTAACCTTCAACTATAACTAACTAATCTTCAACTCCCTCAGAGACCCAAGAAGGAAATAATATTAGCTAACAAAAATAAAAACAGAAAGTGCATGCAAGCAACTTCCAAAAAATTTGTGAGTTGACAGAAACAGCCAGCTGCCTGGACAGTCACCTGAGGTTTCTCTGCAGTGCTGGGGCATCATCTTTAGCCTATAGGCTTAGCATATCTGACAGACTCATTTGTGAAGTAGGATGTACACAAGGTCAACAGTTCAACCTCACATTGGGTGAGAGCAGTCCATGTACCAGAAACACCTGAATTCCACTAGTATCATGTCATGATTCAGAATTTTAAATTCTGGAAATTGTTGATGGTTTTTGAATTCAGCTGTCCATTCTCCTTTGCTGTGTATATATGGCTTCAGCCACTGGATTCTGAAAAGGATTAAATCCATGAATACAAACAAAATGCTTACGGCATGGTGTGATAGAATGCAAACGTTCAACAAGTGTAAATTAGTCTTGCTGTACCTAAATTCTTGCTCACCATGTTTAGTCTAGGGCAAGGTCATTAGATTTTTCTTATAAAGAGCAAATGCCAATGTTTTAGGCTTTGTGGTTATGCCATCTCCTTCACCCACTGCTGGCTATGTTAGATTTTTGGTATCTATGATTCAGTTCTGATACTTTGATATAACTTGTTTTCTTTACACTGTCCCCAATTATTAAGAAAAATTGAAGGCTGGCATGTACTTGGTATTTATCATGTGCCAGGCAATTTAGTACGTATTGTCCTGTGTGATCTCTCACTCCATACAGTAACTTTCTAAAGTTGGCATTATTACCATAATTTGACCAAGAACACAGGCATATTTGATGCTAGCTGATTTCCTTCTTAGATGCCGTGTTAGCCTTTTTAAGGATGCGGAATGGACTTTTCAGGTCCCATTTCATGTCTTCCTCAGTCTCCAAGGAAGAATGCTGGAAGAGCAAACTTCATCAAAGCACACTTAATCCCTCTTCTGGGAAAAAGGGCATGTCCTGATCAGGAATCCTCACAGTTCCCTTTGGCCCTTTTGGGCAGTGGGGAGTGGCAGTCTTGGAGGTTTTGCCCAGCTGCCCAGAAGAGAGTAGATGAGCAGCTGAGGCTGCCGATAAACAGCCTGAGTTAATCCAGGCTGCAGCTTGTAGTTCTCTTGCAAGACCCATCAAGGATTTTCCTTCCGCAGTATCACTTCACAGTGGCTGGCTGACTTGTGTTTACCAACTGCCTGACTCTTGGATATGCAGGATACTTCAGCAGGTAGACTGTACCTAACCTGAGCAGACACATCTTGAGCTCTGAGGCTAGCACAGGAAGGCTTGCATAAACAGGGCTTTTGTGACAGAGGATGAGAAAGAAGTCAGAGGAAATAATTAATCCCCATATCCATTAATAGTCCTCATCTTGAACACCAGTTCTTTGAGTTTTGGATAGAAGTCAAAGACTTGACAAATTAATACTTCATATTGGACAACTTCTGTGTCTTGTTCCATTTCTTACTAATGTAGCTGTCATAGTTTATGTTAGGCACTTAACCTACATTATTTTTAATTATCTCAGAAGTTCTGATGAGTAGATATAAAATGTCACTAACTAAAAGGATGAACAGAGGTTAAAACTTAGTGAAGACTGGGAGGGAACTCGGCCTCTGTTTATACCACAGTTGGGGGGAAGCTTGATAGCTCTCAGTTCTCAGAACAGGTCCAGACAGCGGAAATAGAAGTGGAACTTAGAGTCAGTCTCACCTCTTCTTAAGTTCTCAGAAATTTTGAAGGGAGAGACTTTCATTACTCTGTGTTTGGTTGAGGTACCATCAGCACTTGACTAATACCTGGCCCGAAGCAGGGGAGCCACAGATTTGTATGGAATGTTTGAATCAGCGACTTCACATGTCTGCTTCCAACAAAACAGCAACACCGACTGGATGAGGTTAAGGTCTTAGTTAAGTTCTTTCTGGAAGTCTCACTACTTTTACAATGAATTTTTATTTATCTCACGTTTTTAGTGTGTCTGTGTCTGTGTGTAGCAATGTCATAGGAGTGAAGCAGGGACCAGCAGAGGCCAGAAGAGGGTGTTGGACCACCTGGAGTTGGTGTCACTAGTGAGTCACCATAGGTGGCTGTTGGGAACCGAACTCTGCAAGAGCAGCACATGCTTTAACCACTGAGCCGTCTCTTTAGTCCCACACTCCCTTTTAGTGTGAGTGAGTAGAAGGTCACCCAATTTACAGGGTACTAGCAAGGAGCTGACTTAATGCAATACTAGGGTCCGCAAGAGTTAATGTCCTCCGGAAGTTACTCTCACAGGACTTCCGCTCACTCAGCTTTTGTATGTGTGAGAGAGAACAGGTGCACATGTGTGCTCATGTGTGTAGAGCCCAGAGGTCAACCTCCACTGTTTTTTTTTTTTGTGTTTGTTTCTTTGTTTGTTTGTTTGTTTCTTTGTTTGTTTTCTCAGAAGCCTTTCACTTGGACTTTGGAGACAAAGTCTCTCACTCAGCCCGGAACTAGCCACATAGGCTGGGCTGGCCGGCCAGTGAGGCTCAGGGTTCTGCCTATCTGCCTTCTCCTCAGCGATGGACTCCAAGGACTTGCCAGCATGCCCTGCCTTTTCACCTGGATGTTAGGGATTGAACTCAGGCCCTCACGCTTTCATGGCAAGCTTTTTACTGACTCAGCTACCACAGTATGTTAGAAAAAATCTTAAATTTAGATAGTTTTTTTGTTTGTTTGTTTTTAGACGAGGTCTCAATTGGTTACCTGTGTCGCCCAGATTAGACCTAATTCCTGATTTTTCCTGCCTTAGCCTCCCAAGCAGCTGAGGGTATAGGCATGGGTCACTCTGTCAAGGCCTAGACTGCTGGAGGACAGCCTCAAACAAAGGAAAGAATCTGGTTCCATGGATTTCCTTTAGGCTTTTTTTGTAATGAACCTTAACTAGACAGTTACCAAGTTTTGTCTGCTGAGCAAGTTAAACAGAGACCCCTAGAATTCAGGCCTTTGGAAAGGGGGGTAGAAGGCAAAGGGGGAAATTGTGGGCAGCGGCGGGGGTGGGACAGAGCTGGAACGTTGCCTAGTCCTTGCTCCACAGGCAGAACCCCAGCCCAGTTCCCTTTTGCTTGCTCTGTGGGGCAAGGCTGCATTAGCAAGCTATAAATTCCACCAGTGTAAGTATGAGGAATGTGGAGATGAATGTGAGGAAGTCTTTATTCCAGAGGAAAGGGCATGATAGTGGGCCAGCTGGAGACGGAAGACAGAACAGCTCCCAAGTGTGAGCCAGCAGAGATTGGAAATGAGAATCTGGGCTCAGCCTGCATCTGGATTTTAAGAACTGGTTGTAAGTGATAGGGCTGTCAAGTAACTGGAAATAAGTCTGTAGAGACCTGAGGTGACATGGGATTGATTTGTGAAGAAAAATTAGTAGTGTGTTTATCTGATCATTTGAGACAACCTGTCCCTCTGGCAAGGAGAAGCGTTTGTGCAGGGAATTAAACTCGCAGAAAGACTGAAAGTAGCAGTGGGCCCTGCAAAAATGATGAGCAGACAGTCAAGTATCCAGAGAAACCCATCTGGGTTTGCCATCAAAGACAACTGGGTTGAGATAGGGAGCATAAGCAATTGGCCCAATGTCCTGAGAATTGTGGGCGATGTCCTGTCTTCAGACCTGTGGTTACTACTGTGGAACTCACAGTAAAGGATCGTTTCCCATCAGGAAATGAGACTTAGAAACGAAAACTGTTGAAGACTGTTTAGAAGATGTGTGTTAGCTGAATGCTTGCTAGAACCCACAGAAGGTCTCTGGGTTCTTGGAAAGTTAACAGAATGACCTCTTTTCTTCCTCATAGTTTGGCTAAGTATAAACAGAGACTTATTTATAAAGGGAAAAAGAATTTAAGGACAAAGACCCTCCTGAGGCTTGCTTTGAGTGGAAAGATTTAAAAACTCCGCTATCTAGGGAGTTGAAGAGAAGGCTCGGCAGTTCAGAGGACTTGCTACTCTTGCAGAAGTCTTGGATCTGGTTCTCAGAACCCACATGACAGCTTAACTGTAACTCCAGTTCCAGGGTAGCCAGTCTCCTCTTCTGGCCTCCAGAGGGGCACCAGGCATGCATGTGGTATTTTTACATGCATGTAGGCACTCACCCATACACATAAAATAGTAGTAATTTTAAAATGAACAAAATTGCTTTCTTAGCTTCACCCAGTAAGAGAGCACATGTATGCATATTTCATTACTGCTTCCAAAGTGGGGGCAGGTCAACATTTCCGTTAATTGGTGAGGCCAGGAAAGCCATTTATCTCTGTGTCTCATTTTCCTTACCTTAGAAATGGAGAAAATACTATCTTCTCTAGATTTCTTACAGAAGTTCTTAATCAAGTGAAATTTTAAAATGATTTCATTGTTTTCTATGGTTAGCGCTGAGACAGATATGTGGGCATGTTTCCTGTGACCCTAGGGGCAAGGTAGTGTTTCCTAAACATGGTGGTTGGAGACACCTTCAGTCAGGGCTTCCCTGGAGGACCTCTAGAGAAGAGTTGTGGGGTGCCCTAGTGTTTCAATTTTCCTGCCTTGACTAGCTTGTCATTGAGCTGGCAAAGTTGGACAATGGAACAATTGTTGGGATCTATCTCACTGTTTACCTCACAGTGCTCAGGACAGACTTGGCATCTGTCTCCTCATGCATCAGGAGGTATGTAGTGATTAGCATGGGGAAGTGTTTATAGCTCTCACTGCAGTGGATGAACCCCTGGTCTGAAAGAAAGAGAGGAGGCATGGTGAGCTCTGGATGTATGACCACACTCTATGCATATGGAAACTCTGTACAATTGAAGTTTAATGTGATACCACTGCATGCACCAGAATGGCTAAAGTTTTAAAGGCGGAAAGTTGTAGAACAACCTAGACTGTCCTTTGTGGCTGGGGAAGGCAGAGTGTGAGGTCCACCCACCGTAGAGAACTGGCAGCATATACTCAAATTAGACACGTGTGTGCCTCTTATATCAGGCACTGGTACTCCAGTCCATGCACCAAAGGTGCATGCACGTACTGTTCCTGGAAGAACCTTTCCTGAATGTTCTTAGGGGGCTGCGCAGATGACTAGTGGTTAAGAACACTTGTTGCTCTTTCAGAGGATCCAAGTCTGTTCCCAGAATGTTCCTAGCGGCACTGCATATTGGAGCCCAACTGCAAACACCCAAGGAACCATCAAAAGTAAGAGGAATAATCATGAATAATGTACAACTTACCAGACATTTCATGTATGAAGCATGCACATACAGTTTGATTGTTCAGAGTTAGAAAGCAGGCATGACCCATTTGTGTTGTTAAAAGCCTGCTGGTATTGGGAAATAGGGGTGGAGAGACTGAGATGAAGGGAACATGTGATGACTTTCTAGAGGTGCTGGTTGCTTTATTTCTCGAGCTGGGAGTTGGTACAGGGCCTGTATAATGACTTACACATGCTGGGAAGTGGAACTTTCCTATAGCTGTTATACTTCAGTGAAAAAAAATATGAAGCCAGGCATTGTAGCATACTCTTCCAGTATGCAAGAGACTGAGGCAGGAAGATTGAGAGTTTGAGACCATACAGCACTCACAGCTTGAGGGTAGCTTGGCTTACATAATAAGTTATTGCTTCAGATGAACAACAATAGCAATAAAATGGGAACAGCTCAGATGTCTATTAATAGGTGGATGGAAAAACTATGCTCTGTGATAAAAAAAAAAATGAACTGTGGATGTGTTCAACAGGGTTGGAACCGTGGCTGGAGAGATGACTCAGCCATTAAGAGCACTTGATCCAGTGACCGAGGACCTAAGTTGAGTTCCCAGCACCCATGTTGGCCAGTTCACAATTGACTGAAACTCCAGCTTCAAAGGATCCAACACCCTATTTGGCCTCCTCAGACACCTGCATACAGCTGGTACACACACACAGACACATACACATAAATAACAATAAAATTAAAAACAGACAAACATGGATAGAAGTTAAGTATTTGGAGTGAAAGAGACCAGGAAAAAAATAAAAATTGGTCTATTTTTCCCAAATGAAATGGGTTTGGGGACCTGAATTTAAACCCTAATTCTATCATTAATCACCTGTATATTCTAGGACATGTTTCTTGTCAATGCCTCAGTTTTCTGGTCTCTAAATGTTTATCAAAAGATTAATTGAGATTGAGTAATGTATGTCAAACACTTAGGTGATACATAAAATTTTGTAGACTATACAGGTTATGATTATGATTTTTTTGAGACACACCTCTCTGTAGCCCACACTGGCCTGGAACTTACTATGTAGCTCAGGGCAGCTATGCTATCCTCATGCCTCAGGCTCCTGAGTACCGAGTATTGAGATTCTGAGATTGGGATTGGGATTCTTCATAAGTAAGAAACACATGTTAAGTGCTAATCTAGAACGTAACCTGGTGCATGGTATGGTAAACTCTGCTGTTGATTATTAATAATAAAAATTAACAAGATACGGAAAACTAACTACAGAGTGCCTCCTCTTGCCTCTGGAGAACAGCATAACAAAACAGAAGTGAAGCCAGTCCATGCAGACCAGCCTGCACTTCACTGGATTTGGATCTTTCCTGACACCTGGGGAAGTCAGTATTGATTTATACAGTGGAAACAGGGAGCGGGCGCATTATAACCGTATTGGATGCATACGGCAAAACAAGCTTTGGCCAGAATTCCTCACCACTCAACTCTGGAGCAACTATAGCATCACCAGAATGATGTGCTGCCAGAAGCCTCAAAGTTAGGGTGGTACCGCTCTACCAGTTCACCACAGGAGATTGTACCAAAACCATGGGCAGGAGCCCACAGTGAGCAAATTACAGGACAGAGAACTGGAAGTCCAGGCAATCACAGGCCGAATGTAGAAGTCTCTCTCAATGTTGGGCACTGCTGAGAGAAAACTAGCTCCCCAGGGGTGTTCATCAGTAAATACTATGGTAGGGTAACAAAATGGCTATAAGGTTGCTAGAAAACTAATAAAATACCCAGATATTTGTTTTTCTAGCCCAAGGGTGTAATGGTTCTTTCTTAATACTTTTCTACTCATTATATCTTTTTGGAGGCAGTTCTATTTTTGTGTTTAATGAGTTCCTGAAAATTTATATGAAAAGTATAATACATAAAAGTGAAACAATAACCTTACCTATTATGTGAGGAATTTTATCCCCAAGAACTAAACAAATTATAAATTCTCCAGGACACAGTACACATTATGAATATTTTAATCCTAGGTTAAAAATAGAAACCCAAGTTCTATGTCATATATTTGATTATTTAAAATGTAAAAAACAACAAGAGTAACAACAATAACCAACCAAGTTAGAGTCTGTGGAGATGGCTTAGTGGGTAAAGTGCTTGCTATGAAAATACATGGACCTGAATTTGAATCCCCAGCATCCACTTAAGAAGCTGGGCCCAGGTCACACATGCCTGTAACCCAGAGTTAGGGAAGGGTAAGGGTTTGGTGTGTGAGGAGTATAGGTGTGGAAATAGTCTGGACAACCAAATAAGCTGAAATGGCAAGCTCTGGGTTCAGTGGGAGACTCCATCTCAGAAAAAAAAAAAAAATTAAAGACGAGAGCAGCAATGTAGATCCTTGAAGCCATCTTGCTTCTGCGTGTTCTTGCACAGGCTAGCTATATGCTTGTGAGTGTGCATGTATGCGCACACACACACACACACACACACACACACACACACACAAAATTACTTATCTATCGTAATTTCTTACCTTAATTTCTGCTTGTTCTTGGTCAGCTTGAAGCACTATTATAAATTTAGCTGACCTAGATTCTGGATGAACACATGTGCAAGTCCTAAGAGTACAAGGACAGGACAAAAGGGGACCTGAATCACACATTGTGACCATAAGTCTCCAACCTTCTAGAGCAGCAAAGGCAGCCATGTGCCTGACTTCATCACCATTACCACCAAGTAGCTAGCAGCAACAGCAGCTCCGGGCTTTGGGTTAAAACCCCAGCAGAATAGTTCTTCAAGTATGTGACCCTCTGATGTAGAAGCGATAGTGATCTCCAGGTAGAAGACTGAGGCAAATGAATATAACAACTTCTAAAATGGACTCAGAAGAAGCAAAAAACACATCATCTTGGTTTAAAAATTCACTGAAGCCCTACCATATTCAAGTAAACCATCTTTATTCTTCAGTGAGGGGAGAGGAAGGAGGAAGGGCAAGGCAACTCCAGCTGCCTGTTGTCCTGCGCCCATGCTTTCTAAAGTAGCCTACGTTGGTCAAGTCCCCCATGCACTCATATGCACACCACAGCCTCTCTTTGTGTTAGGCCAGAGACCTTTAGGGAAAAGCAAGTCTGGACAGCTGCAAATGGAGCCCGTGCCAGATAACTAAGCTTATAAAATAGACGGCTAGGTTCACCAGACATAAGACTGAGAAGGAGCAAGAAGAGACTGAGCAGGGGAAACAGAGCAGAGCCTGAAAAAATACTGACTTGTGAACGAGGCGGTATGTAAGGCCATCACACTCATAAAACAAAAATAGGACCAATCACAACCCAGGGCTGCCAAAGAAATATAATAGGAGCTGCAGATGACTAAAGACAGTTTTCTCCTCTTGTTTGCTTTGCAAACAATAGTGGTAAGATGCAGTAAAAACACACACAAGAACTTTAGACAGGAAAAGAAGGGACCTGGCTGGAGCCAGGCTGTGGCTGGCTGGCGGGGCACCACAGGATGCCTCAAATTGCTCTCATTAAGCTGCAAGTGTGTGGAATTCCAGATCTGGTGTGGGAAAAGCATTTTAGGGTGGCATATGTAATGTGTGAAAATTGGGTTGTGTAAAAGTTAAATATGTGAAAGTTAAGAACCATCTGTGTCCACATTCCACTTGGCTTTCCCCAGGGCTGGACAATATAAATCTTCCATCCTAAACTCAGGGTCACCATAACAATGACTAATGTCTGTATACGACTTCACCACTTAGTAGTTTACAGAACACTCTTACTAATTCTTCTACTTAATCCTTACCTTGGAAGGCTACTACATCTGTAGTTTACTCCTGAGCAAAGAGAGGGAACAGAAATTTGAGTCTGTAAACTTACAGAAAATAGAGGTTTTTCAGAAAGGCAAATTTGCAAACTATTTCCCAAAAGATGATTCACAGATTGTTAAACCGTTAGGATAAATCTGAGTATACATTATATTTTCCTGGGATCTTGTAAACGTTTACACACACACACACACACACACACACACACACACACACACACACACGCCCCTACTCTAATCTTCCATTTCTGATCTAGTAGGAGCCCAATAACTTGAATTTCTAATAACTTCTTAAGTAACTGCTGGTGAGGTTCTAAGATCCACATATTAAGAACTGTTAGCATAGGAGTCTCTCTGGAGAAAGAGCAAGTTAAATTGCAATGTGCTTTCTGTGAAACAGACCAAAAAAATAGCTTTGATTCTGTAGAGAAGAGGATAGGTGATGTGAAAATAATTATACTAGAATAATAGAATAGGGTACAACTTCAGTCTGGAAAACAGTTTTAATGCTACAAGTTCGTCTTCTACATTAAAATGGAGACACCTGTAGTGTACTAGAGATAACAAAGATAAAAGATAGTATGTATGACACAATGAAATATTCTCGGGGGTCTGGGAAATGTTCGTGATGTCCAATCTATCAACCACAGGTCTTAAGGAAGAGCTGTTTTTGAGGGATTGGGAGGAGAGAGAACAGAACTGGGTGGAACACCCTCAGAATTGTTACATTGACTGTCTCTGGATTTGGGGCTTAGGAATAATTTTTAGTTTCTTCTTTTTATTTCTATAGTGAGTACATCTTATTTATACAGCAAGTAAATAAATCTGTCTTTAAAAGGTTCTCAGAGACGTTTAGAACCTCCATTTAAAGAGGAAAATACCATTTTTAAGGCCACTGTTAAAATTCTATCCCCTTTGTTTAAGCAATCTCTCTGATACTGTTACACATTTCTTGTAACATAATTCATATAAATGGCAATTTGGGACTATTTACTAGTGCAAAAAGGGGGATTATACCAGTCAATGAACTAGTGTCGAATTACCACATTTCATTGCATAGAGGCTGTTATTAAGGCAAGTCTAAACTAACCCCATCCCTCTCCCCACTCCTCATAATAATCTAGTTTCATCTGTATCCTTACTGCTCTTATGAATTTTGTTTCACTGTGTCTGAATACTTCCCCGAAGATACAGGCCAGCCTCTGATATTCGTATATAATAAATGTTTCATTTCAGAAAAATAACTATAAGCTGGTGCATGTTGTGGTATGTTGCCTACAACTTGTGCCTGTAGCGTAAGTTCATACTGGACAGGTCTCAGTGTAGGGAAAATATTCTCCCTAGAGGAAGAATGAATCAATGGTTGAAACATTAGCTGCATTTAAATAAACATTTCCCAGACAGACTAAATATAGTTGTTGTTGTTTTTTCTGTAGATAGCTTAACTCAAACTGTTTAAAATCATTCTTATTTTATAATATATTCATAAACATACCCCTTTGAAAATTAAGCTAATACTGTGTATTTTGTATACATAAATACCCAGTTCTGTGAGGTCTATGAAAGTCTCCTATCATAAAAAAAGGCTATATCTAGACTTTTAGAGATAAAATCTGTACACTTGAATCAGTAAGAAACAAATGACAGGCGTTGCAGATGAGTGGTTCCGTGGAGTTTAGTTCATTACACTGCACAAGGAGAGAAGCCATCTTCACATTCATGTGTACGTATTTTTGTATGTGTGTTCACACATATGTATGCCTGCATGTACATTACTGTGTGCATGTGTGTGGACGTCAGAGGTCATCCTAAGGTTGTGTTCCTCGGAGCCTTCAACTTTGCTTCTTCTTTTTTTTTCAAATCTCTCATTGGTCTAGAGTGTCTCCACCAGCCCCGCAGATCTTCCTGTCTCTGCTTCCTCAGTGCTGGGTTTATAGTTCAAACTCTTTAAATACTACAGTGACAGATTTTTGGTAGCTCAGAATGCTTGACAGTACAGTGATCCCAACCAAGGTTGCAAAGTTTATTAAACTGAAATGAATCTTGGTTTTGAGAAGTTTGCTTTAAGGACCACACCCCCTCGCCCTTCAGCATGACCTCTCACCCTGCTTCTTCATTTTGCAGCTACAAGCCTTTAGTATACTAATGAACTTGGAAATAGACCAAGGTAAAGTATATGGCAGGTAGGATGCTTTGGGCCATAAGTAAGGCCCACATGTACCAACTGAAAAGGTAACTTCACATGTTACTGGACAAGGAGTTCTGAGTGAGGGTGAGTGGATAGAGCAGGTTCAAGCGCCTACTCCGAGAACCAGGATTTTCTAATCCAACCAATCTCTCTCCACCATCAGGCTGATAGCAAAGTGATGCTGCACTTCTCAAATGTGAAGACAGTCCAGACAAGGATAGGCAAATGGACCCAAGGGCTTGACCTGGACCATTGCCTGATTTTATAAGTAGGCTTTATGGAAACATATGTAAGGCTATTTCTTTCATAGGGTATCTGTGAATGCATTTGGATCATAACAGGTATGAGTAGCTACAAGAGAATTTGAAAATTCTCAGAGTCAGGTCAAGACAAGAGACAGCTAGCTCACTCACTGCTGCTCATTGCTCATATTATCTGTTACTGTTTCCAAGGGGCCATTCATCTCTCCCAATAGTGACTCATGCTTCCACAAATGTTTATTAACCCCCCTCCCGCAACGTGTACACGGGCAAACAAGGAGCTTCTAACCTTCTACACTCTCACTTTGTGTTTTATGTGGCAATGAGATTGCCTCTGGACTTTGTGTGAGTGGACTTTTCTTTTGCTTTCATAAAAGAGAAGGAAGGTAGAGGAGAGAGGAGCATGAATAGAGGGAGGTGTGTGTGTGTGTGTGTGTGTGTGTGTGTGAGAGAGAGAGAGAGAGAGAGAGAGAGAGAGAGAGAGAGAGAGAGAGAGAGAGAGAGAGAGAGAGGGAGAGAGAGATATCTGGACTGGATATACGTTTCTCAAAAAAATGGTTAAAGTGACCCTGGGCATTTCTAAACTCTTGTTCCTTGTTGTTCCTAATCTTTGAACTAACCATTCTCTAATTTCTCTTCTATTTCCACACTAAAGTTGTCTTCTTCATGGGGCTCCCTTTCATACTTAATCTGATTCTGAAACAAGGTAGAGAGAGGAGAAGAAAGACATGGAATATATCCTGAGTCTCCTATGAGACAGTGGTTGCACAGGGCGGCCCACTCACTTCCTGTCTTCACATCTGAAGCTCTTGGTATGCACTGCAGGCTGGGTCAGCAGAGGGAGACTTTGATTCATAGTAACCAAGGAGATGCAGGTCCAGTGTGTTTGCCAGTCATCTGACAGTCTTTTATAATTAGGCTCCTGCTAAATGAGATGCTCTTTCTAGTCCTTCCCTTTCCTAGTCTGAGGTCTTGGAAATGTAAAACTAGATTGAACTTAGAGGTGATCCTGAAAAATAATTCACATGAGGAGACACATTCATAAAAGGAGATTAGGCAAAATGTTCATGCTGATCACAAAGAGAATGACATCAATTTTCTTTGAAGTGCAATGGAGAGAAAACCAGCATTTACTGAGCATTTTCTCTGTGCCATCTATATTAGCATTCACAATATCCTGTGACTTATTATAATTACTTGATAATATATCTCACTTATGAACAGAAAAATCTGACCATACAGAGTAAGACGTATGGTTAATAGGCCCATAGAAGCTTTTGATATTTGTTTGGCTTCTCAGAGAAATATAAAGGAAGTACCCTTTATGGGTATCACTACATTTAAGTAAAGTAGTAGCTCAAGGTGGCCTCGAACTTGGGATACTCCTGCTCCCACATCCCAAGTTGCCAGGATTGCAGGCAGGTGCCACTGTGGTTGGTCTTTTTGTTCTGTGTGTAATATCTCAAGAGATGACTGCATCAGCTCCAGGATTTACACATCTCTCAGAGGGAGGAAAAAGATAGGGCTAGCGTATCAGTCTTTATTTCATTAGCAAAACATAAACTTTCCCCCAAACCTCCTCATCAGACTTGTATTTAAGTACCAGTGGTTGCAACTGGTCACACGGATACCTACTAAGAAAAGAAGGGGATAACTAGCACTGTCAAGCTCACCAGAGACTAGATGTGCACAGACAACAACCAAATCTGACCCACTGCCTGGTTTTTGTATACTCTTCTTGCAACACAACCAGCATCCATTCACTTGTACATTGTTTACAGCTGTTTTCACACTATAGCGGCAGAGCTGTGACAGACTGAAGGCTTCAAAGTTCAATGCGTGTACAATCTGGCCCTTTACAGAAAAGTTTGCCACCTCCTGATTATTCTAATCATGAGCTGGTATCTAGGGTGAGGCATTTTTCTCTCCCAAGCCAAACTGGGAGAGATTGTGATAGAAAAAAAATAAAAGAACACTGTCCGATAGGTCAGTCATTTGCAGCGGTTGTTACTTCTGTTCAGAAAGGCTAAGTAAACGGCAGAAGAGCAGAAGTTGAATAAATGTAGTCTTGAGCTCAAACTCAATGCTTTCTGACATCACATCTGCTATGGCTTGGATATAATATAAAAGGCTCGTGTGCTGAAGGCTTGGTCTGCAGCTGGTGTGGCACTGTTGACATTGGATTATGGAGGTGCTAACCTCAACAATGAACTAATCATCTATGAAGTCATTTTTACCGGGCTATTAGGAGGTGGGTACGGGATGAAGGAAATAGGTCACAAGAGGCACATTTTGAAGAACATATGTTGCCTATTGACCATTCCCGTCTCTTTCTCTGCCCCCTGTCCACCATGAGGTGCCACATTGATCTCCTTCCTTCTCTCCACATTGGTGTTTGGCCTCACCATGCACAGGGGCCAGAAGCAATGGAACAAAGTGGCCCTAACACAGAGGTTGGAAATTATGAGCCACACTAAAGCCTTCCTCCCTCCTGCTGCTTTCACTGTGATAAAGCGCTAACTAAAAGTGCTCTTTTGACTATATCATGTTTGGGGGATTTTTTTTTTCATCTGCAAAGGAGCTGTCAGATCTGCCTTGTAATTCAGTTAAGCCATTAAGTGAGTTGTGCAGAAGATATAAAAGCAATCCATCTAAATAGTTTTGCAAAAATGATTAACCATTTACTTTTAAATTGTATGTCAGTATTCATTTCCCATACTGTTCTCTCTCCCATACATGCATACACTAGAGAGATCACCTGAGCCAACTTGGGATTTTTTTTTTCTCCTCTCTCTTACTTCGCAAACACCTGAACACACAGTAAAGACTCAATAAAAGTGTTATGTTCCATCCCATTGTTATGTCATATCAAGAAATACATGTGATTTAGATTTGCCTGTTTCTTCCACACGAGGCTGTACCCATGCATTCTGCACTTGACATATGTATGACGGCTGGATGGCATCTGACCATCCATCAGCTGGTCCCTTGCAGCTGAAAATGATTGTGGTTGCAGTTGGAAGGTAACACGTTGTGTAGTCATCCGTGGCCTGGCTGATCATATCGTTTTATATGATGGCCACAGCACCTCCGTAGGGTGCAGGTCACAGCCTTGTCTTGCTTCCATGCCTTCATTCAGGCTGCAACCTTGAAAGGGTGTCACAGGTGGTCAGAGAGCTGAGAGGGATGCATTTTGGAACAGAGGAAAAGTTGACAAAGTAGGTGGCTTTAGAAAACCTGTTTTTCTTTTCTTTTTCTCCTCTAACCTTTCTCCATAAGTCAGTCTGAGGGGAGCTGGAAATACCATTTGTCCACTTCCTGTCTTCCGTTCCATACTGGAGAAGCTTCCTAAAAAGCTCTCCACCTCTCATGCATGTCTTTGTCTACTCCTCTGCCTAAGGGATGCTTTTTCCTAAGGAAGGAATGTTCTAAAACACCTTTTGTCACTGGGATAACTCTTCTAAAGTTATGCTTTATAGCTGGCTCCCTCCAAAAAGCCTTCCTTGGTGGTTGTAAGTGATGCTAATATCATAGCAGTTGCATCCTGTGAGCTGGACCTAATTGTCAGCCTGTCTGCCCCTTGTCTGATTCTATTAGGAAAACCTGCGAGGAGCCACCTGGTGCTTATCCTGTCTTCAATAAATAATTAGCAAATGTAAGACTAAGAAAGGGGTGTAGAAGACATAGGGCCCCGAGAGCGTGGTCAGGCCACGGATTTCTAACACACATTTGATTCCCTACCGCTTTCTAGGAGGCTTTATTTGCTCCTCCTGCCTTGGAAACTGCGAAGCAGAATCAGAGCCTCTGTTTGGAGATCTTATCTTCACCGCTCCCCACTGGGTGTCCTTTCTTCCTCTATCTCTCCAGCCTGGCATTCCTCCTCCATTCCTGTTAAGTGCTGGAGTCTGTCATCCTGGATGGAGTGCAAAAGCTACAGTGTAATCTGACTTTCTTTCAGGGCCACTGACCAGAGGAAACAAAAGCTAGACCGTGAGGCTCTCCCGATGCTGCCCAGCCAATGGCTCTGCAGCTGCTTTCTGTGTTTAAAATCCCTTATCTGGTCCGGCTAGCAAATCCTCAGGCCCACCAGTCAACTGGAAGCTTATCTCTGGGGCTGCTGCTTCAAAGAGATAGACACACACTGTTCCTCGGGGTCAGATGCTCTGTGTCAGTGTGAGAAGGGAGGCGTTTGGATCTGTCAGTTTAGCACACGTGTAACACAACCCATTAACTTCTTTTTCTTTTGTTTCGAAGCAGAGTTCATTTTCCCCTTCTTGTATAATCAGTGCTTTAGGCAAAGGATGAAAAGTGGAAAGAAAGGGTTTCTTAACAATTTGGTTCATTTGACATGCTTCCCTTGAATATTTTACTATATTACTTAATCGTTTAGATTACCTGCACTTGGAAATGTATATATAAATGGATTTGGGGCTTTTTTCACTATAAAAATAAAATGAAAACGGTTCCTCAAGTTTTTATACCATTGGATAAAGGTGATTTTCATGGCTGATTCATTGTGTATGTACAGAGTAAGCTGTTTTATTTCCTCATTTAGATGTGGCAGGTATTTTGTTGGTTTCCAACAGTTTTCATTTGTATTGTTGTAATGTCTTGGTTGGAAAGCCTTTTTCTTATGTATGCTTGAATTTCCTGGAGTGATAAAATGGTAGGTGTACTATACGGTGACTATCAAAAGACAACTTGACAGGAAGTTTCTTCTCATTCATGTTTTTGCCATGTGTGTGGCATGGCCACTGTATTATATGGCTGTCTTATTTAATAAGAAAAGATCAACAGAGGTTTAGCTTCCACTATTAATAATAACCAACATCTTTCTCATTGAAATTTTTTTTTTGGCTTAGTCTATTTATGCCCATTTTCTATGTTTCCATTTCTGATATTTTTTCTTGTTCATTTTTGTGTCGACTGCTGACGTTCAGCGATGTTGCAAGTTAGAATTTGTTGTTTTCCATTTGATTTTGTTTTGTCTGCATCGTATTTTTTAAAAGTACTTCAGTTGTATAACATTGTGCTATTTTTCTGTTACTTTCAAATGTAAGGTCTCCCCCTCCCAGATACTTGATAATCATTTTTGTTATTGCTTGTGTGCTTTGAATCCATTTTCCCTTCTCTGAGTTATCACCAGTTTTCTCAACCTCAGCTCATTGTCTGACTTTTCCTCTGTCACTCAGTCTTGACCAGTTGGAGCACCACAGCCCTCTACTCACTGTGATAAGTTTAGGAATAAGTTTGCAACTATATCGAGACCACTGTGAGATACATACAAGAAACACATACGAAAATTACATTATACTATTGTGAAAGAAAAGCCAAATTTTCTGCTAGGAATGTGGGAGGACACAGACTAGAGCTTTAGTAAGGCATCTTTCCATCACACAGACTGTGGGAATGAAGCTTTCACTTAGGAGACCAGACCCAGATGGGGGGATTTAGATTCCCAATGATACTGTTTAAAATGGTCCATCAACCTACACTTAAAGATAAAGTATCTATACTTTCCATTCCCTGAACTAATACGTCTTTACTCATTTAAGCCAGGTTAAATGGAGTTTCAGTGAATACCAACAGAGACCTAATGCATGAGATATCACTGCCTGCATATTTTCTTTCCTAATGAAATGTTGGCTACAGTGTCCTAATCCTGCCATATTTCTCCTTCTGCTTCAACAGTGAAGCAATTTCCTCAGAGATTAAACATTCCTTCCTGTAGGAAAGCTCATGAAGACTGAGGAGGTTCCAAAATGGGCTGTTTAAAACTTAGAGAGAAAACAACTCAGAAGCTTCAGGAAGTCCCTGAAACTGGCCAGATGCACTAGCCCCAGCCTCCCACCCCAAGCTCATAGAAGCAGTTAGGACTGCTAAGATACATTCTTAGCCAAGCCAAGCCACTCAGAAGATTCTTGGGCCAGGTAAACTTCCTAGAAGAGAGACCAGTTTTGCTGTCTCAAAGAGGCTCAGACCAATTGAGTGGCCTGGAAGAGACACTCTCACACTCATAGAGCTGCCTACAAGCTGTGCAAAGAGTGCCAGGGTTTCAGCTTTTGTAATTTGTCACCCATGCTGGGGTGGGATTTTGGAGATGCAGCTATCTTTAAATTATTTTTGCTTCTGTAAGTAACCCCAATAAAACTCGTTGGTTCAACAGCTTCCTTCTCTTTAGTGCCTAAGGAGGTGCTGTATAAACAGCAGTGCTCGGCAAATGTCTGATGGATTCTGTTGAATTAAATGTGAGTGGACCCCACATTTCCTAAAAGTCACTTTTGAGAAGTCTTCTGTTTATAAGCTTGCTAACCACCACTATTGTCTCTAATCAGAAAAGTAATCTATAGAAGTTTCTAATATTTGATCTCTCTGTGTGTTTCGATCCACTTTAAACTGGAGCTGTGTGTAAATATGTGCTTGGAATGTTCACTGCATGCTTCAACAAAACAGACAGGAAGATGTAGAGTGCCTCCCTCTTGAATCAGCAGCTCAATAAAATGTAATGTTTACTTTCCATCCTTTGTAAAAAACCGGTTTTTCTATGGAGCTTGATTCCTTTCACACAAAGCTACTGACATGCTCTCAAATAAAAAGGGGCTGAGAAATGAGACGTTTTCCTGGTGATTACCGTGAAGACTTGGCAGCAATTCTGTACCCAAATGGCCATGAGCTACTGCTATTGTTCACTGTTTAGGATCCTGCTCTTTTCCTTTCCACCCATTAAACGAAAATGTCATAGTCACAGGGAAACACTTGCAGAGCACATGGGGGAAAGACATTAAATGATGTATCATTGTGGGGACAGCTGGCAATTATTGATCTTTTTTTCCTTTAATAATGACCGAATTGGTTTTCGAAGTGAACTAGGTAGGGGAGGGTCTTCTGCCATATCTTTATGCAAAGCAAATACTAGAGGAATACAGTGAATTGATCATATGATTGTCCCATCTATTCCTAACTGTAGCTGAGCCTGATGGGCTATTTACTATGTGTCAGGTACTGCCAAGCATTGGACACATATTACATCCATTTTTACACATGGAACTTTGATAAAGTGCAGTTACTTAAATGAGTACGTGGTTATACAGGCTGTAGTAGAAGAGCTAGGATGCATACCAGGTAGTCTTGCTTTGGAGCTCAATCATTATGTCTTATTGATTCCCAGAATGTATTCCCAGATAAGTTGACAAGCTTGTGGTAATAAAGGAACATGGTCTCTGGGGGGAAAAGTCATCTTTCAAATCTATTCAGATTTTAATTACACTCACCTTTGATTTAACTTACAGATATGGGATTTACATTTAAGAATGTTGATTGCAGCATTGTTGGCAAGGGCAGGAACATGCTGAATGTTCATCAATAAATGAAGCTCTACTTAATAGTGACATGATCATACTTGTCAGGAATCTCTTGAATGAATTAGATCTAGATCTATTGACTTGGAAGTTTATTCACAGTATCATTAAGTAGGAAAAGCAAACAGCAGAGAACAATATGGCATGCGATTCACTTTTTATCAAATAATGAGCAAATATATGTAGTATCTGGAGAAGAAAGGGAAGGAAGTACGTCCAAACATGGTAAGAAAGTGGAACGGGGCGGGGGAAGGGGAGGGCTCATTGAACAAAACACTTGCTATATAGCTCAAAGATCTGAGTTTGAATCCTCAGAACCCAAATAAAAGACAGGCACAGTAACGCATGTCACAATGCCAGTGCTCCTGGTGAGATGGCAGGTGGGGACAGGGACAGCAGAATCCCTGGAAGTTCAAAAGCCATTTAGCGCCGGGCAGTGGTGGTGCACGCCTTTAATCCCAGCACTCGGGAGGCAGAGCCAGGCGGATCTCTGTGAGTTCGAGGCCAACCTGGGCTACAGAGTGAGCTCCAGGAAAGGTGCAAAGCTGCACAGAGAAACTTGCCTCGAAAACCAAAAAAAAAAAAAGGAAAAAAAAAAAAAAAGGCCACTTAGCCTGGAATATGCAGCAATACACAACAAAATGTTTTTTTTTTTGTCTCAAGGAAGTTAAGGACCACCAATACCTGAGGTTGGCATCCAGTCTCCACAAGTGCCATGGCATGCACGTACCAAAACACACATACATGCACACATCTCATAAACACACATACACACACCCCACACATACTTACATGTGCAAACTTTTAAAAAAAGATGAGAAAACAATGACTAAAACAACACAGAATCACATCCAATGAAAACGTCAGATATACTTCCACAGCGTGATTGCATGTCTGTAATAATTGACCTTGTATTTAGGAAAAGCTGGAAAGCAGAAAGGACAATTGTTACACTAAGCATTAATTTACTAATGATTGTGTTAAGATGTGTTCTTGAACTTTGGCCAGTTTTTAATATGAGTTTTTATAATTATCATTATCACGTGAAAAGGATTACTAATCCTTTTAGAAGAGGGACAAGTCTCAAATCTAGAGGCGAAGTGAAGTGTGGCCAGTTTCTGCAATGTAAACATGGTCTCTGAGGAGTGAGATAAAGGCAGCTGTGCCAGGTCTCATGGCTGGGACCGAACTGGTATGAGACTACTTCCCACATCCCTAGTCTGTGACTTACTTAGCCTCAGGTCACAGCTACTTTGTTTATATGTATTTATTGAAGTCCCCACTCATAATTTCAGAAAATTTGAAACTCTATGGCCATTATAAGAACATTTTCAGTCTATTCATCATTGCTCTACATAGCTATTTAACACAGTGATGTGGCTACATCAGCACCAGCCAGGGGCATATTCCTTGCTGAGGTTGCTCCTGCCACAGAACACACACAGATTCCTTCCTCTCAGAAACATTCTCTGTGAATGAGCATGTTCACCTACAATGCCCATTATACAAATAAATAAACACATAAAAGAATGCTATTTTTTTTTTTTTTTTTGGCTGGGGTTGGAGTGGATATTCGGGGACTAAGTAATGTTTTTTTTGTTTGTTTATTTGTTTGTTTGTTTTCCTACTTAGGCTATCAAATGCCCATTACCTACCATGACATGTGAGGCTTCCGTAATCTGACCCTGATCTGTTTGCTCAGGGTGGTGTTCCACTTCCTCGCTCCATCAGTACGGACACACCACATTTCTGATTGTTCCCTCAATACAGAGCGATTTTGTAAGTTGTTCGCCTTTCAACATGGCAGTCACCAGGGCTGGAAGTACCCTTCAAGAATCAACTCAGAACTCACTTTGGTCAAGGAAGCCCATGCTTACTTTCTCAGAGAATTCTCAAGTTTTTCTGAATTTTTTTATTTTTGTTTTCATTACCCGACTATAGTAAGTCCAGGAAGTTGGAAATCACTTCAAGGCTAACCTGGACTTGCTACGTATCAAAACTCTGTCCTAAAAAACAAAGTTTTAAGAAGTTGTTAATCTGTGAAATGAGCCACCCGTGTTTTAGTGAAACCTGTGTAGCAATGAATAATGGTTGAAAGCAGACAAGAAAAATTACCTTAAAGATAGGAAAGTTCCTGAGCTGATAGGATTTGACTCTAGCCGGATTGAAAAAAATAAAATCCCAAGAGAGGTTGTTCCACTGAAACACAGACAAGTGTAGATGCATGTGTACATGGAGATTTCCAGGTCCAAAGTCAAAACCACCCCTTCTGGATAAAAGAGACTGTCATTTCAGGGCCATTACCAAAACTATCCTTGTTGAGACAACACTATAACAGAACATGTTCTTCTGGGTCAGAAAACAGTGTTATAAGTGAGATTTCTGTCTATCTTAATAATAGGGAACAAAGCCATCCTTCAAAATATAGTAATGTTAATATTCTAGTTTGTTTAACAGATTCATTTTTACGACAGCTATTAAACAAACATCATAGTTTCTGTTTGGTGCTATGTACATTGAATCTATCATAAATCAGACCACCCTAGTATCCTTGGACACTGGTCACAACAAGCTCTTGGAATTTGGCAGTCGTGGAGACATGAGCCAATAATTCCCAGCATCATTCTGTGTGATACATGGTAGACGGTATTCCCATGCAATTTCTAGGGCCAGTCACAGGCTAGTATGATTCTCAGTGTACTAGCTCAAGCTCCACTGTTTTCTTTTCCACTTAAGAAAGCATATCAGAATAGAGTGAGCACAGGGTTGCTGTAGAGATGATTTTAAATATGGTCTACTTCTGTTAGTTTTGGAACAGGGTCTGGCTGGCCTCATGTTCTCTATGTAGAACAGACTGGCCTCACAGTTGCAGCAATCCTCCTGCCTCTGCCTTCCAAGTGCTGGAATTGCAGGTGTGTACCACCATGCCTGGCCTACTTTTGAAAAGTTAGTTACCCATGCTCGTTTCTAGCAGCCTCACTCTGGTTCTGTCCAGCTTTGAGAATTGAATCTGTCAAGGATTTTACTACGTAAGTGATAAGATTATATTTTTATTTTAAAAATACTGATTGATGGATAGAAAGGTTGCTGCTACAATGTTTTGGAAAGACACAGTGATGTCTAAGTCAAGACTGTGCCTATGAGGACAGAGAAAAAGGAAAAGTTTGAGATGTTTTAACAAGAGAATTCATAAAGTGAATGGATATTGATGAGAGTGGGTGAGGGGAGTGGTACAGAAGAAAGAGATTTTGTGTGGTGTATGCACATGGGTGTGTTGCATGCACATGAGTGTGCAGGGGTGTGTGTGCGTGTGTGTGTCCATGCATGTTCAGAGGCCAGGGCAAGACATTGAATGTTCTGCTTTATTGGTTTCTGTTGTATGCCTTTGATACCGGGTATCTCACTGCATCTGAAGCTAGGTTGGGGTCCCGAAAACCCCAGTAATCTTCTCTGCACCTCCCAGAACTGAGATTACAGGTTTTTGTGTGTGTGGCTATACTAGGAGTTTTCTCCAGTCCTGCCTGGCCCACGGTCAGGACAAATCTCTCTCACCCGCCAGTCCCGCAGCCTCTTAGACACAACCAAATAGACACACAAAGATTTACATTGCTTATAAACTGCATGGCTGCAGCAGGCTTCTTGTTATCTAGTTCTTCTATCTTAAATTAACCCGTATCTAATAGTCTGTAAGTTGCCATGTGGCTCGTGGCTTACCGGTACCTTACATCTCACTTTTCATGGCGGCGGCTGGCAGCCTCTCTGCCTCAGCCTTTCACTTCCCAGAATTCTCTTCTCTCCTTGTCCCACCTATACTTCCTGCCTGGCTACTGGCCAATCAGTGTTTTATTTATTAACCAATCAGAGCAGCACATTTAACATACAGAACATCCCACAGCACAGGTCTCCAAAGGCGCTGACCCACTGAGCCATCTCTTCAGTCCAACATCTGGTTTGCTTGAATGAATGAGAACATAATAGTAACAGTACTGATGGGAAAGGACTGCAGAAGAGTGTTGGTTTGGGGTTAAATAACATATTTTATGTTATATACTCTAAATTCACAATGGAAATTAAAATGGAGAGGACAAAAATACAGGTCTGGAGAATAAGGTAGAAGTTTAGATATATACTTAGGAATAATTAGTTGTGATCATAGCAGGAGAATCTAGAGTTTGAGGCCATAACAAGACCTATATAGCAAGACCATGTCTAAAAAAAAAAAAGAGTAATTAGATTATAAATTGAGTCAAGGTGGTTGTGTCTAAAGTGAAAAGGAAGGCAGATGAGGGATAAGGGGCTGGGAGCAATGAAATGTATGGGCCGACCAATGGAGGAAGCAGCCAGGTGAGAAAAGATAATGAGCAATGAAATGTATGGGCTGACCAAGGGGGGAAGCAGCCAGGTGAGAAAGCTGAGAAGACAGCAGAGGCATTGAGACACATCAGGAGAATCAGAAGGGGTCATCATCCAACAAAGGATGGAGAGAAATCCAAAAGGAGCAGTGTTTGGTGATACCAAATCCTCCATGGAAAGCAAGGGAAACAATGGGAAGTATTCACCAGGCTTGGCAATCAGAAGGTTGCTGAAGACCTTTAAAAGGACATCAAAGTCCATGGGCAACAAAAGCAGAAATGAAGAGGCAGGACCGCATCAAAGTGAAATGCTTCTGCACAGGCCAAGGGAACAATCAACACAATGAAAAGGCGACCCATGGAATTGCAGAAAATATTTGCAAACCATATATCTGATGAGGAGGATAACATTCCAAAATAAATACAAGGCACTTAAGCAACTCAATAGCAAAAATCAGATAATCCAATCTAAAAATGGACAAAGGACTTAAATAAAGATGGGAGTTTTCCCAAAGAAGAGATATGGATACCTACAAGAACTAGAATAGGTTTTCAATATCACTAATCTCCAGAGAAATGCAAATCAAAGCCATAGTGAGACATTATACCTGTTTGAAAGGTTATTAAAAAGACAAAAGAGCCAGAACAATGGCTCAGTGGCAAAGTGCTTGCTGTAAAAGCCTGGATATCCAGATCAATGTGGAAGAAGAGACTCAGCTCCATGCCCCCATCCACACACAACCATAAATGAATTAATGAATGAATAATAAGTAAATGAGTATATAAATCTAATTTTTAAAGAGACAAGAAATCATAGTGTTAGTCAAGGATGTAAAGAGAATCTCCACACACTATTGGTGAGAATGGAAATTGGTATAGGCATTGTGAAAAACAATATGGAGTAATTAAAGATGGATAGGATCCAAAATTAAAGATAGGGTCACCATATGACCTAGGAATCTCATTTCCTCTTTTATTTTATTCCTCTAAAATGAAATGAATACTTAAAAGAAACGTCTGCACCCCCATGTACATTGCAGCAATGTTTACAGTAGTGAAGACATGGGAACAGCCTTCAATGTCCGTTGTTAGATGAATAGGTAAAGAAACTGGGTCATATATACAATAGACTATCATCCAACCATGAAAAGGAAATCTGTCATTTGTGCCAATGTGGGTGAATCTTGTGGGTGTGCTGCTAAGTGAAGTAAGTCAGATAGAGAAAGACAAATACTGGATGATTTCCTTTATGTGTAGAATATAAAACTATTGGACATGGAGAAGCAGAACATAAGATGGTAGCTGGTGGGACTGGGGAGAAGATGGAGAGGAAAGCAAGCAGATGTTAGTCAAGGGGTCCAAACTTTAAATTTCAAGGTTGGTAAATTCTGGAGATTTCACGAATATCATAGTGACCAGAACTAAACTGCTTCGCAGCATTAAAGTTTCTTGATTCTTGAATGTTCCCACCATCTATGCAAAACATCACTAGATGAAGTGACAGATACATGGACTGTATCTTGACTGTAGTGATCATTTCACAATATGAATATGTATCAGATCATCACGCTGTACATCCAAAACGTATACAATTTTATTTCAATCATACCTCAATAAAACTGGACCATTTCCCCCAATTAAAAAATAACCAGGTGAAGAGATTGATGTTAATTTGCTTAAGTTTAGTACTCATTTCGCTCTGTGCAAGTATATCCAACCTCATATTGCCCACCTTGAATATAGGCTCAGGACAAGAAAGTAATTGAAATACAAGTAAAGAACAGTAAAGCATGTGGAGCTTAGACTGGACTGTAGCGGGTTTAAATATAAGGTAAGGAGTAAACAAGTTCAGATGAATCTGGTGATGAGGGAAATAAGGAGTAATAGCTAACATTTGTTGGGTGCTTGTGTTGTCAGGCATTGTGTCCAGCATGTGACTCTCATCTAATTTTATGAGCTATAATCAGTTATTATCTCTCTTGATATATCAGAAACATACTTTGGAAGCTAAAAGGGGTAAAGATCACATAGTAAACATGAGATTCAAACCTAGTACTGACTGACACAAACCTAAGATACTGACCACTGCAGAGGAGAGGATGGAGGCAGAGGATAACCTTGTTTATATGTTTTTGAAGGTTTTATATGTGTGGAAGGCTTCTTAAGAAACCCGGGGGGGGGGGGGTTTGTTTTGTTCTGAGGTGAAAATCACGTCACGCACACACAAAATCACAAGAGGCTGGTTTTCTTGTATTGCTATCCTGATATCAGATCTGTAAGCAACGGGAGTGAATGACTCCAGTTCTTTGAATATGAGACCTTTACACTCAGTCGGTTAACTGATCAGTGATTGCCATGTTCTGAGCACATAGGTAGAGGATAGAGACCATCAATTAAACGCCAGCTTTAGCTTTCTGGGCCTTTCAGAAAGAGCAGCCGGTGAAATGCTGGAGAGTTCCAGATCCAGCGCTTGTTTGGACCTGAGCTGAAAGGAACTCAGAAGTGTGTTGTGGCTACAGTGCCTTTGTGGCTACAGTGCCTTTTCAGGGGTCAAGCGTTGCTGGAGTGGCCCTATGAGACTGTTTTGTATTGGGATTTCTGTTTGTTTTTTTGTTTTGCTTGTTCAGATTCTACATGGAAAGTTCTGAACTCTGCATTTTATTATGAAAGTATACTTCCTGAGTGGCACCCACTGTGTGCTAGCTGTGTGCCAGATGCAATGAGGGTGGAGTGACAGTCAAGAGTCTGGGAGTGCCGTGACCGCATTTGTCACCCCGTTCATATCTCTTTAATTTCTCCGGTCAAGTGTACTTTGTCTCATAAGCCTTGTTAATAGAAACTCAGCATCTCTTCCTCCTGAATTATTTAAGAAACAAAAACACTTTCTTGGTCCAAAGGGTTATGACCCACTTCTAAAAGCCAGATCTGGAGACCAGTGAGCTAACTGATCCAGGCGTTTCTTCCTTCCGTTTTGCTGTGTTGGGTCCCTGCTGTGTGCCTTCAAGGTTTTCTGGGCTTGGGTTTCGTTGAGTAGCTGACTGGTCTCACCTGGATTTTAGAAGTAGGTCAAAGCCCTTTGGATGGAAGAAATGTTTTGATTTCTTAAATACTTCTGAGGAGATGATACTCAGATCCTCTTCTGGCTACAAGGACTGCCAAGCTTTACATGGAAGGTTCAGCTTCTTAGAGTCCTTCATCTACACTCAGCATGTTCCACTATTTCCCAGTGGCATCCAGTCTTAGTCAGAAAGTTTTGCTTGCCCAGCACTGTGCAGATGGTCCTTCCATTACAGCAAGGGCTTCTTAGAAGCCCTTGTTCCCAATCCATTTGAGGGGATGCAGCCAAGAACCTCAAACAGGCCAGAACTTGCTTTCTTTTTTTCTCTGAGCTGCCACTTTGAAGCGGTGCAGTGTTATCATCCATATTCTACCCTTCATGATATCCATTATAACAGATTACAACCTCAATAGTGCTCCCTGGATAGAACAGCTCACCATCAACTTACACCCTTAACCCCTAATCTCAGCTTTCTATCTAAGGGGAATGGGAAAGGTGATATAACTAAGACTAAATCCATCTCATTATTTCAAGGCAGTCGGTTTCACTCAAGTGACTTGCAAAATAAAGATGTTCTGTTACAATGTGATTTTCTTAAGTTTTCTTTTTAAAAAAATGTATTTTTTCTAGTTGTCTAGGCATCTCATTATAAAAATAGCCACCATTTGTTTAGTAGGCATGGTACCAATACTTTACATTCACTATCTCATATCTCTTATTGAAGAATTATGAGTCCAATAGAGGACATAACATGTGCAGAAATTATAGTCCAAGATAGAATATGAAAAAGATTACAGAATTAGGTAAGTGCAAGGCATCAAGGAACTCTTAGAAGGGAGGGACCACTTCTAACCAAGGCTCACTCAATCAACATTAAACATTAAAAAATGTGTGCGTTTTACATCTTGATCTCAAGAATCTCACAGACCATGAAGAAACAGACAAAAGATCACCCCCATAGTATGATGTCATCTGAAGATAGAAATCAAGTCCATTTGCGTAGGCTCCTTGGAAGAGGTAAGCATGGAAGCTACGTATGCTGAATGATCGAGAGATTTCTGGTAAAACTAAAGTGGGCATCCCTGGTATCACAGGGTTACACCTGGACCTCATTATACCAGCCCCATCCCCCGGAAGAGAGAGAGAAGCAAGGGGTTGTTAACTTCTCCACTCATTTCTCCTTTGAGGCCCTAATTTTGAAGCCTTTAATGGTAACCAGTCCTTCCCTTCCATACAACTGGCTTCTTTCCCGCTGCAGATTGCACTTCACTCTCCTTTCCTTAACTCTGTGCAGTTTGTGACTTCCTCTCCAATTTACCAATTCTGATTCACATGTTCCTTCTTCCCCCTACAGAGAAGAAACAGCCAGTTTTTGGAGTTCCAAACTTCTTGGAAAAAGGCCAAGCTTCCATAAACCCCAGAATATTATTGTGTGAATTAAAATGTTCGCATGCTATCAGCCGTGCAGTTACTCCGACGTTTATTTTGGAAAATATTACATTTGGAAAGTGGGAAGCCTTCCAGGGCATTCCTTTACCTTAGGATATCAGTAGACACAAGGGTATTTTGAGATCATTCCTTGCTCAAAAGCTAGCAAATAATCTGTACAAATAGACACATAAAATTGCCTTAAATAACGTTAGTTAAGGACTCTGGGGTTTTACAAAGTTCCTATAGGGTATTAGTTGAGAAATATGGGACAGAGGCTGCAATTCTAGCTCACTAAAGCAAACTTTCAAAATGCCTTTGAGTTAACTCCCATTTGGCTCTTCTTGCACATTTCTCTTCCAATCACTGACCTTCCTTGCTGAATTGTATCCAAGATCTTACATGCTTCACGCCCCATCTCTCTGACTGCAAGAGGCAAAGCAGCCTGCATTCTGGAGCAGACCGTATCTAAAACCAACGACTTAGGTACCCAAGGGCCCCCCCAAAAATGTCCATATTTCTCCTTCAAATCCTCTTCCACCTTTTTTCTTCTTGGCTTGATTTTACAGTGCTAAAGCCTCAAGAAGAGAGAGCCAAGAGAGGCCTGATATGCTTGCTAATGCACCTTGTTCTTTTGGGTGGCTCAACTCCCAACGATTATGATATGTTTTCAGTGGCTACAATACAAGCAATACAAGCAAGATAGGCGGGGACGGCCTTGAGGGAAAAGGGTTGGAGTGATCGACAGAGTGCAGTCCCTCTTGAGTGTTCTTTAGCCTTTGAAATTTGATAAGGACTAAAATCCGGCATTGTTCTTCATTTCATTTATGAAAGCAGAAAATCCAAAGCTGTGGAGAGGGTAAGTAGGAAGGGAAAAAAGAGAGAAAGAAAAAAATGCGTAGAGAAAAAGTAGGAGGACATATTTTAACAGTCAACAGTGATCACCTATGGGAAAGTAAGTGGTAATGACATGGGAGGAAGACGTAAAGGCAGACTCCTGAGTTACACACAGTTTTCTAACTTTTTTCTTTTACATTGAAGATGTATTTATATAGTGTATGAGTAATGAAACATGAAGAAACATGACTAAAATAAAACAAAAAGCACTGAAAAAAAAAAAAGAATGTATAATTCTACATATGAACCAAAAGCTAGCCAAGAAAAGTCAAATTAAAAATAGCAAGTCTAAGCTGGGTGGTGGTGGCGCACGCCTTTAATCCCAGCACTCGGGAGGCAGAACCAGGTGGATCTATGAGTTCGAGGCCAGCTTGGGCTACACAGTGAGTTCCGGGAAAGGCGCAAAGCTACACAGAGAAACCCTGTCTCGAAAAACCAAATAATAATAATAATAATAATAATAATAATAATAATAATAAAATAAAATAAAATAAAAATAAAAAAATTAGCAAGTCCAAGGTGACATTGTTAAGTTCAATCTTGGGGAAAATGTAAATACACTCGGAACCAACTGATAGCATGCATAAAAATTAGGATCTATTTCTGGGTGGTGATAGAAGTAAAAGAAATTTTAACTTCTGCTTTGTGTAATTCCTCTACTATTTGAATTTTTAGTTTTAATGTGCATTGATTTTCTTCTGATCAAATAATTGGCTGGCTGATAGAGTATTATGAATTCATTTACTTGATATTGCTCTCAATGAACTTTATGGCTTAGTTCTCATCTGTCTGTCTGTCCATCCTTCCATCCTTTCCTTCCCCTCCCTCTCTTTATCCCTCCCTCCATCTCTCTGTTTCTGTCTCTCCATCTGTCTCTGTCTCTGCGTGTGTTTTGCTGGGAATTGAACACATGGCCTTGTGTATGCTGGTCAGGTTCTCTACCACTGAACTGCCTTCCCATTCCTTCCTGGCTAGTTTTCTTGGACTAATGTAACACCAGGCTAGATGGCCTGCAGTGCTTGTCATCCCTCAACCCAAATGATCGTGGCAGAGTCTCAGGTTTTCTAAGGACCCCAGCTTTTACACTTGTGTCTACCTTATACAAGAAGCTCCTTCTGCTACATATGCCCCTTTTCTTCCCTGATAGAATTTGTGTTCATCCTTTAACTCAGCTTAGTCATTAGTTTTCCTCACCTTCCAGGGTGCATTTCTACTTTGTTCCTTGTAGCTAGAGTTTTCCTGCCTGGCCCACAGTCAGGACAAATCTCTCTCACCTGCCAGTCCCACAGCCGCTCAGACCTGACCAAGTAAACACAGAGACTTATATTGGTTACAAACTGTATGGCCGTGGCAGGCTTCTTGCTAACTGTTCTTACAGCTTAAATTAATCCATTTCCATTAATCTATACCTTGCCACGTGGCTCGTGGCTTACTGGCATCTTCACATGCTGTTTGTCATCGTGGCGGCCGGCAGTGTCTCTCTCCGCCTTCCTGTTCTCTCAATTCTCCTCTCTGTTAGTCCCGCCTATACTTCCTGACTGGCCACTGGCCAATCAGTGTTTTATTTCTTGACCAATCAGAGCAACAGATTTGACATACAGACCATCCCACAGCAGTTCCTGAAGCATTTACACAGTGAAATATTGTCACAGTGAAATAAATAGCATTTATAAGGTCTCCAACTAAAATGTTTATTTCTCCAGCTTTTCCTAATGATAGAGTCTTAAATCTAGTGAACCTAGATATGGCTGTTATCATAATCACCAGAAGAAGACTAACCAGAAGAGACACAGACAAGGCATTGTGCTTTTCCCACTCTTTGCTTCCTATATGCCTTCAAAAGAACAGGAGAGTCACTTGCCTTGTGCTCTGCCCTCTCTTCAACAGCTAGAATAGGGTCACTCACACTGTGCATATTCAGTAGATATTTGCTGAATGAACAAGGAATGAATGAATGCTTAGAGTGTCTTCATAGTCCTCTGTTCACCAGGTTAACTCCTAGTATGCTTTCAAGATTAATTTCAAGTTCTTTGAACACATCCTCGTCCATTTTTCCAGATCCCTAAGCCAGATACTATTGCCTTTACCTGTATGTGCCATGTATGTAATGGTGTGCTTGCATTTTAACTCATTGGTTTTCTTTGTTGCACATGAGAATTCACAAAGGCACAGATTGACTGTCTTTTAATCTTTGATGAAAGAATGTCTTGGGAGGACCTACACTTATCGTTTTGTCTGTGCTTGAGGAGGGTTTTGGGGGAAGAATTATTGAGGTACAAAAGTGGGAATCCTGAGATTTGGAGTTTGGGGTCTTATCCCCGGCTTTCTAATTTCCATTTGCAAGGAAGAACCTTGGCATGTAAAGGTCAAAAAAGAAATGCTGCCAGGAGAATGTTGGCCCTGGAGACCACCTAAGTACTCTCTTTAGCTGAGGGCATGAAAGGGCCTGCTGTCTGAGAAAGGAATGAAAATAGTACCTTTGTATTTTTATGGTTAAGGCAAAAGGAAGCTGGTCTCCGGTTTTGCAGGCTGTGAAGAGCCAGTACCTGAGCTACCTGGTGTGAGTTTCACAAATAGATGGTGTCTGAAGGAGAATGACCACATGTAGTCAAAAGGACTGAGCACCAAATGCTACAGACAGTGAGATGTAGCAAATGGCATCCTCTACTAGGCATGGCATGGAGAGACAGGTCTCTCATGATGTTACTTCCATACAGCGAGCTCATCTGGCAGCACCATCAGAAGGAAGAAGCCAAATTTCAACAGTAACCCAAGGCATCATTCAGTAGTAGTGGATGCAAGGCATCATTCAGTAATTGTGGATGCACGGATACAGGACTTAGTTTTAAGTGAAAGCCAAAGGAACCACCTAATTGGATACAGTTCTCACAAGAGGGTCCTCAGAATATCTAGAGGAAAAGGGGTCCTCATGAAAGTGCCATCATTTTCACCACAAATATGAAGAGACAAAACATATGATCATAGTTATACCTTGGAGTCTGAAAAGTCTGCACTGGATCTGCTCTGGTTTCTGCCACACTGCTTGGTACCTCATGGGGTTTGGTATGCTATTAATAAAATATAGGTCAAAGAGTGATGTCCATGAAGCTATGAATGTGCTTTCCATAAATTAAGATGAGAATCCTTTTAGGATTTGTTAGATTGCTCAAGCTGTACATTAAATGGTTGCTCAGGTACAAAGACTGTATTTTATGCTATGTTCTGGATACGTATAGCCAGTTTTCCCAGACTCCACTACACTGTGATTAAAGATGAGGTCAGGTTTGCCCTGTCATGTCTGAATTACTGTGCTTTAAACTTTCATCCCATCTGATGACAGGAATGCCTTTTATGAGGCGTTCTGCACAGGTATGCTATTACACCTCACAGTTGCTTATATGGTCCATGCAGCCATACTTCCCTGTCCACCTGTGCCTCCAGATTCTCGCCAGAGCTCCACCACTCTTGTCCCCTTTCCCTGCAACCCCAGAGATGATGACACCATGGCTGCACTGGCCTCAGTGGGTAAGGGAAGACTTCTCTGTCCTTCACTAGGTATTCCTAATGGTGGATCTGTCTGTGTTATAAAACTGACCTATTTAAAAATGACTGATTCTGAATGCTCCAAGTCCTCTAAAAGCACACCGAGTATCTTGGGACCTTGGAAAGTGCCCCTCTGCCTAGTTTCCAATGTTGGGCTATCTGCCAATGTCTACTTACCTTCTTCTCCCTTTGGGGCTGATCTCCAGTGTGTCTCATTTCTCTTAAAGTCCCAATTAGAAGACATCATATCTTATTTGACTTTCTCTAGATTTGTTTCCTGTCCACACTCTCTAGGAAGATCTACTTCTTCCCTGTTCATAGCCTTGTAGTTTCTATGAGATCATCACATAAAAGCCAAATATCCTCTGAGACTACATTCCCAAAGTCTATGTCTGAGTAACTCTACCTGTGAGATAATAGCAGGCCAGTCCTTCCGCACCAGACCTTGCCCAGTCCCATTTGTTTCTATAGCATTTTATCCAGTGTGAGCTTGAACTCAGAACTCTAGTTTTCTATAGTCTTAGAGTAGTCACTCCTGAAATCTCTTGTGAGAAGTTGTTTAAACAGGAAGCCCAAACATTTCTACAAAAATAAATAGCACACAGCAGACTACATGCACACTTAAACATTTCTCCAAAGGCATAGAAAGCTGCAGAAATGTAGCTCTGATTACAATAAAGATGGATTTTAAATATTCTTGTGTTCTCTGGAAATGCATCTGCCAAGTTTCCATTCCAGAAACATGTGGCTCAGTAAAAGCAGAATAACCTGGTCCATGTTGGTCACGACCTCCAAACCAAGGACTGATTTGCTTCAAGATGAATGAAGCTTCTACATCTTGCAAAAACCATATGAAGGTCTGAAATTAAGACATACGAGACCCTATTTCTACTTCAGCCTTTAAAATAACCCTTGGCCCATTTTTAGACGGAGTTCAACTTCCAAGTAGTAGGGGCCATCTATCTCAGCAGCCTGAGATTTCCTAAGGTTATCACTTGTGAAAGAGTCCAGCCCACAGATCCAGGCAGAAGGAAATGGCCACCCCTTTCCAGGGACCACAGCCCTTTCCCCTGCCACATAAATATGGAACTAATTTTGATTTCTTTTTCTTAAACCATAGATATCTGGCTTGTCAACAATAATTCAAAACGAATTTTGTGAAGGTTAAAGAGTTAGAGTTAGCCAAATTGTGAAATTGAGATTCTTTAGGGATCCAATTTATGTAGTCATAGGTCATGCAGAATTAAATAAATTTGGAGGTGTAGATTTTAGTGGGTTTAGATTACGGAGAGTGTCAACTTAGATAAATTGGAACAAAAAGGGTAGATTTTCAAAATACGTTCCTGAACAGACTTAAGATTTTGTAATTAAAAACAGCCATCAAATGCTCATATGTTCGCTTCTGTTTATGTTGGTCACTAATTGGCCACTAGCCCAAACAATAAAAATGGCTTTTTATCAATCATTTAAAATTACCAATAGAGAATGCCATTAAATTAAATTGTGTGCATATGTGTATGTGTGGAGGTCATAGGACAACTTTCAGGAGCTGGTTCTTGCTTTCCATCTTGTTGAGGCAGGGTCTTCCTTCTTTCTGCCCCTTTCCTCTGGCTAGCTGGCCTACGAGCTTCCAGCTATTTCTTCTGCCTCTGAATCCCATCTCACTGTAGGAATATTGAGATTGTAGATGCAAGCCATCACATCTGGACTTTTTTATAGATTGCAGGTTAGAGTTGCACTACAAGTATTTTTAACCAATAAGGCATTTCCCTGCCCCCCAATTAAAACTTGGAAACACAAACAGATACATAGTAGAACAAGGAAACACAGAGGAGTTTCTGCTTCCTTGTTTTGCCCTCAGTTCCATTCATTCCAGTATTTATTGTTGGACACTGTGTACGGCTCTATGGTATACAGCAAGATGGAGGAGCCACTGCGTAGATGTGTATGTGTGTGTGTGTGTGTGTGTGTGTGTGTGCACGCGCGCGCGCGGCGCGCGTGCTGTGTAATCTGTTTTCCAAAATACTGAAATAAAAAGACTGTTGTCATGTGGTATTAGAGATGTGGTTCCTAGGATACGAAACCCACAGCAAAAAGTGACTAATTCTATTCAGAAGGCTTCATAAAAGTTGTATTTGATTTGGATCTTGAAAGGTGAATAGAAAGTCACCAAAAAGAAGTGGATAGGAATGAACTATTTCTCTGGCACTCACTCTTATTAGAAGATTGATGGAGTGGGTGGAGACTGGGTCTTGTTCAATGCTGTATTCCTGGAGCTTGGCCAGCCCTTGCAACACACCAAAAGTTTGAAGGGGTTTGTTGACCAATAGATTGAACAGTTCCAGAGAGAAACATTGGTACAATAGCAAAACAAATAACACAACGTGTTTTTCTCCCCCAGACTGTAGATTATACCATCAGAACATTAGCTCCTGGAAAGGAAAGAGATGTATTCTCAGAGAGTTGAAAAAAAAAAGCATTACAGAAGAAACACATCTGCCTTCTAGTCTCAGCCCTGTTAGATAGCTAAAAGGCTTTGAATAAATATTTAGCCTGTAGTAATTTTATTTTTCTCATTTGTAGAAAACTCTTCGGTATATTAGTACAAGAAAAGTGGGGGGAATTTAATAGGAAGTGGAAAGAACGTGGCACTAACCTTTTCCAAATTCAAATTTAATACATGCATTCCAGCTTTAAGATAGCACACTGTGTACATACTGGTCATTTCCTCACCAAAATTATAGTCCTTGAAAAAGCAGATTAATAGATGTTCAAAAACAAGAACCAGTCCCCTTGGATCAGAAGCTGGGATGGAATAAGAAACTAGAGCAGGAAGCTTTGGTTCTTCCCATCACAGAGATGCTGAGTGTGGCCATGTGCATGTGTGACTGACACAGAGATGTTGAGTGCTGCCCCATGCATGCATGACCGGAGTCTTCTGGTTCTCTCTCATCTTGTCAGAAATGGAAAGTGATGAGAATGAAAACTACCATGGAAGGCAATGTCAAGAGGTATAGCAGTTGCAAAGATTTTACCAGAAAGCTAATACAGTCATTTAAAACATAGTTTTGGGCCATGGATGTCTTTGGAAGTTTAGGGACCAATATAGATCTCTTGTCAGGATACTACTTTGAAATGTATAAAGTAGGACACTTAGGATAATAAAAGAAATAGGTTATGTAGTTGTCAAAATAATAAAATTTTTATACTATTGTAACAACTATAAAATGATAACATACCTGACAGCTAATTGATGATTTCTTTTCGGACATTTGTCATAATTGTAACATGAATAGATCTGTGAACTCTATTGGTCATAATGTCACGGATACTGACAGTGAGTGCTTCTGTGATTATTGTCATGATCAAATGGTGGAAAATATTATATCAATTAGAAGCTAGTGAAAATGAAACTGCTATTTTTATTTTAGTGAGAGTGAAGTTGTGGTGAATTAACACCTAGAAGTTAGCAAAGTACTCCCCTGGGTGTGTCCATGTGTTTTCAGATATAGTTAGACTCTGAGGATTTGGACTTGATTTGTGGATCCACCCCATGATGGACTCATAATATGAAGTCATTATTAGGAGGTGGGAAAGGCAGGAAGTGGGGGTACTTGGAGGCATTAAGCTACTAAAGAGTTTGTCTTTAAGGCTATATTTTGTCTGGCCCTTTTCCAGTGTGCACCTCTCCCCCTCCCTGCTTCCCATCTGCCATAAGGTAAGACTCTCTGCTGCCACATGTTCTTTCCACCATGATGCTCTACCCAAGAATGTGGAGACCAGATCTCTGCATCTGCTTCTATCAGTTACTGGAGAAAGGCTCTATGATGACAATTAGGGTATTTGTAGCTGGAGAGTTTCTCTCCAGCTCCCACCAAACCCTGGCAGTCCCGCAGCCCACTTATAAAACAATCACTCAGAAGCTTATATTATTTAAACTGTTTGGCCTAATGGCTCAGGCTTCTAGCTATCTAGTTCTTACATCTTAAATTAACCCATTTCTATTAATCTATACTTTGCCACCTGACTCGTGGCTTACTGGTACTTTACATCCTGCTCCTCATCATGGCGGCTGGCAGCATCTCCTGACTCAGCCTTCCTATTCCCAGAATTCTCCTCTCTGTTAGTCCCACCTATACTTCCTGCCTGGCTACTAGCCAATTAGTATTTTGTTTATCAATAAATCATAGCAACATATATTCACAACATACAGGACATCCCACACCACTTCTCTTTTCTGTTTTTTCAAAAAGGAAGATTTTAACTTTAACATAGTAAAATTACATATAACAAAACAGTTATCTAGCAAGAATTACAGTTACAATATCTAGTCTATTTGCATTTGGCAAAATTAAAGAAGATATCCTATCTATCTTATATTTGTGAGTCAAGGTTTCATATCTAACTTATCTCTTATCACAACTAAGGAAATTATAACTATCTAGTCTTCAACTACATCAAAGACCTCAGAAGGATAGAATATTACCTGAGAAACAGGAGAAGGACACAAGCAACTTTCGAGAGTTTTGTGAGAGTAGACAGATATAGCTGACAGCCTGGACAGTCACCTAATGTTCCTTTGTAAAGTTGGGGCATCTGTCTTCAGCCACAGGCCTAGTGTCTCTCAGTCATTTCTCAGTGTCCTATAGACTGTCTGGCAGTTTACTCTGCGAAGCAGGAACCTTGAGGACCATTTTGCCAAGCAAAGTTCAGTGGTCACCTTCCTATGGGTCCTGCATGTACAGTTGATCAAGCAGTCCAGGCAAGAACAGTTTCTTGCCCAAATGGCTATTTTTGCCAAGAAGAAGATAAACTCTATATAGAGTGTCTTCAATGCCCATCCTCCTCTCTGAAGTAAATCGGTGCTGCCAGGAGCAGATATGTCTCACTGTCCAGAAAGTCTAAATTTTTAATATTTAATTTAAAATATTAAATATTTTAAATGCCATATTCTGTACGTCTTTGAAGTATTTGAAGATTACCTATCTATCTGAAATATATCTATGTATACCTAGAAAACTTAACTAAGATGGCTACAAGTATGATTGTTATAGATGACATAGATGTCATAGATGACAATTATTAATCTATTTCTTAATTATCCATTACAATTTAAAATGAGCTGTACAAACATAATACCTTAAACAAGAGTAGAAATATACACACAGTATAATGAAATTAACTTTAAATTGGTATCAATAAACTAAAATCTATAGCAATGTAAAGCATTTCAAACAAGTTGTTGCTCTTTAAAAGTAGGTTCATTAATCTATCCTTTTATCCTATCATATCTATACTATCTCTTTTTTTTCTTTAGAAAGAGATTGCATTTATAATCAACCTGTTTTAAATAAAAATATTGGTTTTTCCCTGTCCCACACCAGAGGGCTTCTCTGATATAGGACACAAGAATCTTTCAACCTTTTTTTTTTTTTTTTTTTTTTTAGGAATACACCTGGGTTCAGAGAAGGAGTGAGCCAATTCCATCTCCAAAGCCAGCTTGGTATATTTGGGAATTTGGGTGTAGCTTCTCTTACTACTTCATGCTGGATGGGGATGCTGTATCTTATGGGGACACAAAGAAAATTTTAGGATTATGGAGTAGTCCATGAGGGTGTATTGTCTGAGCCAGTTGCCTTCAAACCACTCTGGATGTTGGATCATCTGGGCCAGGGTGTCATCAGAGACCTTTCAGGGGGTCTTGGTTGTTCAAACCTGATATATCTTAATCTGGAACAAATCCATAGCCTCTGGCTTTCTGTAGAAACAAAAGCAGAGCCTCCTTTCCAAAGCAACATATCCTTAGATCCAAATTTTGAAGTCAAGGTATCTTTAAAATATACATATTGGCTTAACTCAACAGCTTTTAAAATCAAATGTTTTTCTGCAGTTAAGAATCCCAAAGACAACACAATCCAGATTCTCTGTGTAATATCCATCTTTATGTGGCTTATTTTTTATACTACCTTTACTGTCTCTTTAGAGACTTTATTTTTAAAAACTATCTATTTGTTTATATAACTGCATATATTCCTTTTTTCTCTCTTTCAAACCTAAAGACATTTTCACACACATTGTAAACCATTTAAAGTCTTTTTCATCTGAATCTGCCTTATTGTGTAACTATTGCTTTAAACTGCAGCGGTTAGTACTAAAGCAGAAGTCTTGGCTGTTAGCTCCACCCAATTTAGTTTTTCAACATGGTGGAGATAATTCACTGCTAGTGCTGGGAGCCATAGTGGGTCTATGCTTTTATTAAAGCAGCGTGTAGCCCAGAAACCTCTTTTGATTATTATTATTATTAGCAAAGGAAAAATCCACCACACAGTAGCAGTGTAATGTGCAGCTTGGAGATGTCTCATTCCCCTCATACTGCTGGTCAAGTGCCCACGCCAGGAACTCGCCATAGTAGCTCAAACCTGCAGGCTGCTGCTAACTTGAGAGAGATAACTGGGAAGCTGTTTTTAGCTCCGTTTTATAATCTTGTTTTTCAGGTTTTAGATGGAAACTCTTGCCAACCCGTTGGGCACCATTTGTAGCTAGAGAGTTTCTCTCCAGCTCCCACCAAGGCCCAGCAGTCCCGCATGATATAGCACAAATCTTAAAAGGTCTTATTAATAAAATCAAACCTGGGGCCAGGTATTGATGTGAATGCTGAAAGATCAGAGAGACAGAACCAGCCACAGCTACCTCACCTTGCCAATTCCTCAGCTGATCCTGTTTCCTCAGACTGGAAGCTTCTGAGTCCTCATCCAAATGGATCTCAGCTGAACTGCTGCTCAAAAGCCTAAAAGCTTAACCAGGCTCTAGTTCCTCGTCCTCATGCCTTAAATACCTTTCTGCTTTCTGCCATCACTTCCTGGGATTAAAGGCATGTGTCACTAAGCCTGGCTGTTTCCAGTGTGGCCTTGAACTCACAGAGAACCAGATGGATTTCTGCCTCTGGAATGCTAGGATTAAAGGCAAAGGTGCCACCATTTTCTGGCCTCTATATCTAGTGGCTGTTCTGTTCTCTGACCCCAGATAAGTTTATTAGGATGCACAATATTTTGGGGAATACAATATCACCACAGGTATTTGTCGATCTTATTACTGGGGTAAGCAAGTTCAGGCACCCTCTCTGCTATTGCTAGTAGTCTAAGCTGGGGTCATCCTTGTGGATTCCTGGGAACTTCCTTAGTGCCTGGTTTCTCCCTATCCCCATGATGTGTCCCTCTATCATGGTATCTCTTTCATTGCTCTCCCACTCCATCCCTGTTCCAGCTCTGTTGGGCCCTGGGCCCTGTTCCTTGGGGAGCTGTTGCCTTCCTTGCTTGATCAGATGTCCTCCCTATGCTAATTCCCTGCGGGTTTCATTCCTCCTAAACAGCTTACCAAAGGTTCCTTGTTTGTGTATCCTGCATATTGGTGTAATGCTAGAATGTAAAACATCTGTAGAGAACTTTTGCCCTCCCACGTTCTTCCACTGTGCTGTAAGTCTGTATTTAAGGCCTCCTCCCTCCTTCAAGAAAGGTCATTCTACTGAGATGAATGCCCCACTGTCTTGTCTCTCTTTTTAATCCTCAGCCCCTTGCTTGGACATGGTGAACAGGTAGTAACTCGTGTGTTGCTACACAGCTCAACCATCCCATTCCCTTATGTGCTCATCCCCTACCCTCCATTGCCCACCCCTCATCCCCAATACTCTTGGAGATCTCATCTATTTCCCCTTCCCAGGGCAATCCATGCATCCCTCTTTGGGTCCTCCTTGTTAGCTAGCTTCTCTGGAGCTATGAGTTATAGTCTGGTTATCCTTTACATCTAGTATCAACTTATGAGTGAGTACATACCATGTTTGTCCTTCTAAGTCTGAGTTACCTCACTCAGGATCATATTTTCTAGTTCCATTCATTTGCCTGCAAATTTCATGATATCATTGTTTTACTCTGCTGAGTAGTACTACATTGTGTATATGTACCACATTTTCTTAATCCATTCTTTGTTTGAGGGGCGTCTAGGTTGTTTCCACATTCTGGATATTACAAATAATGCTGCTATGAACATAGTTGAGCAACTGTCCTTGTGGTATGATTGAGCATTCCTTGGGTATATGCCCAAGAGTGGTATAGCTGGGTCTTGAGGAAGATTGATTACCAATTTTCTGAGAAACCTCCATACTGATGTCCAAAGTGGTTGTACAAGTTTGCACTCCCACTAAAAGTGTAAGAGTGTTCCCCTTGCTCCACATCCTCTCCAACATAAGCTGTTATCAGTGTTTTTGATCTTAGCTTAGCCATTCTGACAGGTGTAAGATGGTATATCAGAGTCGTTTTGATTTGCATTTCCCTAATGACTAAGCATGTTGAGCAATTCCTTAAATGTCTTTTGGCCATTTGAGATTTTTCCATTGAGAATTCTGTTTAGCTCTGTAGACCATTTTTAAATTGGATTGTTTGGTATTTTGATGTCTAGTTTCTTGAATTTTTTGTATATTTTGAGATCATCTCTCTGTCAGATGTAGTGAAGATCTTTTCCCATTCTGTAGGCTGTTGTTTTGTCTTATTTAGTGTGTCCTTTGCCTTATAGAAGCTTCTCAGTTTCAGGAGGTCCCATTTATTAGTAGTTGCTCTCAGTGTCTGTGCTACTGGTGTTATATTTAAGAAGTAGTCTCCTGTGCCGATGTGCTCAAGACTACTTCCTACTTTCTCTTCTGTTAGGTTCAGTGTAACTGGTTTTATATTGAGGGCTTTGATCCATTTGGACATGAGTTTTGTTGCATGGTGATAGATATGGATCTATTTGCAATCTTCATGTTGACATCCAATGATGCCAGCACCATTTGTTGAAGATGCTTTTTTTTTCCATTGTACAGTTTTGGCTTTGTTATCAAAAATCAAATATTCATAGGTATGTGGGTTAACGTCAGGGTCTTCAACTTGATTCCCTTGGTCCACATGTCAGCTTTTATGCCAATACCAAGCTGTTTTTATTACTATAGCTTTATAGTAGAGCTTGAGGTCAGGGATGGTGATGCCTCCAGAGGTGGCTTTATTGTACAGCATTGTTTAACTATCCTAGGTTTTTTGTTTTTCCATATGAAGTTGAGTATTGTTCTTTTGAAGTTTGCGAAGAATTATGTTGGGATTTTGATGGGGGTTGCACTGAATCTGTAGATTGCTTTTGGTACAATTGCCATTTTCACTATGTTAATCCTACCTATCTATGAGCATGGAAGATCTTTCCATTTTAGGATATCGTCTTCAATTTCTTTCTTCAGAGACTTAAAGTTCTCCAACAACAATTTGTAACCCTCCCTGCCAATGATGACAACCATCCATAACCCATCGAATGACCCAAAACTCCCCACCCCACCTCTTGGGAATGTGGGAATCATGTTCTTTAAATTACTTCCTGTTGTCTGGGGGTGACAGTATATTTAGGGGACCCTGAGAAAATTGAGATAATGCTCATTTTTGTCCAGTCTCTGTATAATGGGAAAATGCAAGGCTTATCTGAAGTCCTCACTAGAGTAGTTTATAAGGCTGGATCATCTCAGCTAACAGCTTTGAAGTTGTCCTGAGTAGTTTGTAGTTCAAAACTGATCTTTGGGTGGTATTTGTCAGCTTAATGGCATTTTCACAATCCAGGTGGGGCTTCATCATCTTTTTAAAGACATCAAAGGTCATTGTTAGGAATGGTTACAGTTCACTGAAGGAAACTTAAACATTGTAAATGTCATATGCAGCATATCTTGGAGAGGTTAAAAGATCACAATCTATTAAGTATATCCAGGATACACAAACTTAATTCCTAGTTACCTGCTTCAAACTCTAATTCAAAATCACATAGAAGAAGCTAGATGACGCTTATTTCTAGAATTAGTATGACCATTAGTATCACAACAGGGAGTATATATAAAATCTTATAATTTTAGAGCTAATATTTTTATCTTGGAGATTAGTGACAAGATGACAATAGAATAGTCTCTAATTTTGATTTTCTTCTGTCCCATACCAGGTGGTTCTTGTGATATGAGATAGATATTTTGGATTTACAAGTATTCTTGAGTTTAGAGAGGGAGAGAGCTACACTCCAACTCCAAAGCTTGCTTTGATTTTTAACTGAATTGGGACTACAAAAAGACCATTTATCTTTTATGTCTGTAAAGAGCAACAGAAACAACTATTTGGGAAATTTTATCCTGTTGGAAATGTGTTATACCATTAGGCCAATTTTACTCTTTTTCTTCAGACAGTTTTCTCAATATAATTCATCCTTCTTCAGCTGTCTCATTTGTTCAGTGATCTTCAGACTCCTTAATTGGATGCTTTACTTCTTTTGGAAAGACAAAAACAAAACCTTACCCCAACTCTAAATTTGGGGGGTTCCTTTTCTGCCAGGTTATATCTTTGTTAAGACAAAATGTTTTGTGGCAAAAGAAAAAGCATGATCTTTTACTAATAAAATTTATTTATTTATTTATTTCACATCTTATCAAATGAAAGGCATTTCTTAGTCTTATAGAAGACTCTTGTTTGAATCTAATATTTATCAATTTTGGTGGTATCCCTAGTTTTTCTTCTGTGAAAACAAAAGCAAAACCTCTTCCTCAGTATAACACATGTCCTGATTTTCATTGAGGTTAACACATCTTTAAAATATATAGGCTGATTTAATTCAGCCTTTTTTTCCTATTATCCAATGTCTCTCCACAGATGTTGTTCCTTTTTCATTAGTACTTAAAAAACTTAAAGTCAATAAAGCAGTGTAATCTATCTTTGGGGGTCTTCATTATCCCTTTCTGTTTAAAATGTGATTAGATCTTTCTATAACCACTTGTCTTGTAGGACTATGTAGAATACCTGTAATATGCTTTATGCTATAATATGCAAAAAAACTGTCTCATTTTACTAGAGACATTTGCTGGAGCACTGTCAGTCTTAATTTTTACAGGTATCCTCATAATGGCCATGACTTCTAATAAATGTGTAATTACAAAATCAGCCTCTTCAGAACTCAAAGCAGTTGCCCATTGAAATCCTGAATATGTATCTATGGTATGGTACACATGTTTTAATTTTATATACTCTGCAAAATGAAACACATCCATTTGCCAAATTTTATTTTTTTTGAGTATATTTCAGGTTACTTCCTGTAGGTAATGGAGTTTGATTATACAAAGAACAAGCAGGATATTTCTTTATAATTTCCTTAGCTTGTTGCCAAGTGATAGAAAAATCTTTCTTCAAACTGTTGCTGTTAACATGGTGTTTCTTATGAATTTCTGAAGCTTCTAGCACATTTCCTACCAATAGCTAATCAATTTCATTATTACCTTGTACTAGAGGGCCAGGTAGACCTATATGGGATGTGATATGTGTTATATAAAGGGATGATTTCTATTTCTGATTATTTGTTGTAGCTAAATAAATAACAAAGTTATTGCAAGCTAATACTGATGTGGAGCACCCTGGCCTGCCTGTGCTTGTTTCTAGTCACAATGGAATGCTGATTTGTACCAAGAAAGTAAGAGAAGCAAAGATGAATTAGAAGTAGATCTTGGCTTTGATGAGCTTATAGTCAGAGAAAGGTTGATTAGAAATATAAAGCTATTTGAGGGTGATCAACTTGTATTATAGATAATGATATTCATATATCCTGAAAGCACAATCACGTAGCTTAAATAGATGAAAAAATAATCAGCTGATATCATTAGCCAGCTGTGCTACAAGTTTCTTGGTTGCTGTTTGTTGCTGTTTACAGCAGAGATAAGCACTATAGGCTTCACAAATCTCACTTCATCTTCCTCCGGTGACACAGAAAGAGTATGTTTTATTCTACTTGAAATTAGCTTGTGGACAAGTCACTAGATTTTGGAAATGGGATGTAAGCAGACGTACCATTAAACCAATTCAAGGCACAGAGCACAAAAATCCAGAAGAATGAACAGTATCTACCAAAGTTACACATATAGCTATTGCCATAACCAGCAAATTCATACTGCTAGGTATATGCCCAAGAGAAAGAAAAGCATGCTCCTACAGAATGACAAACAAAAGCACATCCAGGTCTTGAGATGTCGCTCAGTTGGAGTGCTTGCCTGAAGTCTTGGGTTCCATCCTTAGTACCACATAACTATGTATAATCCCAACATTGGGGAGACTGAGGCAGGGGGATCAGAAGTGTAAGGTCATTCTGAGTTACTCAGAAAGTTTGAGGGCAGCTAGTGCTTCTTGAGACTATCCTAAAACAAAAGAACAGCCACTGCTGATTTATTCATAAGAGCTCCAAAGTCCCAGAAGGTACAAACTGTTGCTGATACACACATTAAAATTTTACACAGCAATAAGAATGAGTGAACTGTAGCAACACATAGTAACATGCACTAAATTTGGGGAAAAAAGATCCAGGCACACAAAATTTCAATTTATGCTTCTAATAATACAAAATTTTAGGAAGAGGCAAAGAATTTAGAATAGCAGTTATCTCTTTTTGTAGGTGTATTTATTGAAAAGGGACACAGGAGGAATTTCTCTGTGGATGGAAGCATTCTTTTTTATTAATCTGCCTGGAGTCTCAGGAGTGAAGGACCAGTGAAAGACCTACCAAGCTTTCTTCTTCCATTTTATGCTTTCTATTATGCATGACAACTGAAAATTATGCACACACACATAATACAAGCAGAAAAAAAGTATAAAATGAAATAAAATAAAAGAGACCAAATTACAGCTTAATTAACACGGAAGCTAATTACTACTTAGAAGAAGGTTGCCTAGAACTGGCCAGACTGGCTCAGACTTTACAGAAACACAACGAGATCCTTGCTTATTTTAAGCTCTCTGAGATTTACGTTGCATCTGTCATCTAAGCACAGCCTAACCTCGCTTGACTAATACAGCATTCATCACCTACAAAGTAAGTACTCTGGCCAGAAACCTGGCTTTGACAGCACAACAAGGGAGATCTTATCTCTCACAAGCGACGTGACACACCAAGCTTATAAATGAATGCCCAAACCCCAATGCCAACTGACATTCAACAAAACAAGGACAAACACAAACCCACCCCTCACACAAACTAGGATGTATGGTACAATCTTACCTGGTGTCTCACCAGAGACAGAGAGCTACACAAGAAGCCAGACCACAGTGTAAGTAAGTTCATTTGGTGCACCCGTTCTCAGAAGAAGGTGAGGCTGCTATGTCAAATGTTTAGTGACATCCATTCAGGAAGTCCTATGGGTCATTTTTGTAGTGGAGAGAGGTTTTTTGGCGAGTCTAGAACACCTGGAGGCTGAGGACAATTACTCTAAACATGCGCTTCAGTTGTTTCAGTGGCTTCTCCTTTTTTACTCTAATTCTATACTACCACTTTTAGAAATGTCCCCGAGTTACTCTGGCTCCTCAGACATTTCTGACCTCTGATGCATTCCTTCCACACATCTCTTGTCTGCTTTATATTCATTTTGTAGTTTTCCTCTCAAAGAATAGTCACACCTCATGAAAGTAATATAGATACTGGGCGTGCTATAAAAAGTACAACTCAATACTGTCAGGCTGTTTGAGAGTACGGTTTGGCAATTCTTGAAGGTTAGCTGTGAAGAAATTAGCAGAGGCTGGGGAAAAAGGAATCCTGGTCCCACAGTAAAGTTTGGCAACATTGTTGCCTGTTCAAATGTGGAGTATTTCCAGCTAGAATGTTGAAAGTATCAACTGGTTTTAAAATGCCGTACATGTTCAGACAGGAAGTGAAGAGGTACAAAGGAGCTTCTCAACATTTTTAAGAATTTGAAGCAAATATCAAGAATCTAAGCACTTTCATTTAAAAAACAAAACAAGAAAACATCCGTTTTTCATTCCACGCCTCTCTAGATGGTAAATGATTCTGAAATCAAAGCGTTCTTTCAAGAGAAGTTCAAGTCCAGGTACAGCTGTATGGGTCTTCGGATTCTTTGTTAAGACTGTGGGAGTTTGGAGGGTTTTTTTTCTTCCTGTGTCAAGGCTGGACAAAGGGGCTTCCAAGCCTATGAAAGGCATTTCCCTCCCAACTCTCAGTCCAAGATAGAAGTGTCTGTTTCAGGGACTTTAGGGTGTGGCTATTTTATTTTTATTTTTTATTTTTTTTTGCCATAGAAGGAGCTTCCACATTTTAGAGACTTGCATTGGCAGAATCACTTGCTGCTTGATCTGAAAAAGAATACATCTCTCTCTACATCAGCTTTTAATGTTTCTATGGAAAAATGTATATTTAATCTTTCAAGCTTTTAAAGATTGTCTCTTGTAGGGCAGGCTGGTTTGGAATTTATTATATAGCCAGGGGAGGATGATCTGCCCTTGAGTTTCTGGTCCTCATATCCCCACCTCTTGAACATTGGGATTACAGGTGCACACTACCACACCTAGTTTGTGTGACGCTGGGGACTGAACCAAGGCCTCGCGCATGATCAGCTTCCTATATTTACATCTTAAAAGTAAAAAAATGTTACTATTAAATAAATTGATGGAGGGTATGAAGTTATGTTGAAACAAATACTGTGCTATATGTAACTCTTTTGAAAATTTTGCTTATTGTCAACAAAGTATAGGTGGATATTGCATATTGTAGTAATAAAGAAGTACTGGGGTCTGCTTAGTGAAAGTCATGTTTTATATCATTCTTGTGTCTGAATACATGTCTATAATGGCTTTATACAGATCTGAACAAATTCCTCATTGTTAAATACGTGCTCTACACCAGATCTTAAGGACACCCCCATTCTTTTCAATTGATACCCACAAAGGTAGAATATTGCAAGAACAATCATTTTCAACTCACATCTTCAAGTTTCTGAATTCCACCCAAATTGTCAGATCATTCCCTTTCCCCCATTTACTGTGCATCCTCTTTGAAGAAATTCTGGTTCACCTTGCTGATGAGGCTCAAGGCTTGAGTTGGCCCCTTCCTTCCTTCCTTCCTTCCTTCCTTCCTTCCTTCCTTCCTTCCTTCCTTCCTCCCTCCCTCCCTCCCTCCCTTCCTTTTTTCCCGTTTCCATTTCCTCCTTCCCTCTCTTTCTTTGGAAAAGAAACAATGAGGGCCCAAGGGAGTATCCAGTCAGACACTGTCATAATCCAGCTGGAAATAACAAATGATCCCTGCAGGAGGAATGTTTACGTTGACCTTAATGGCAGCATGATTAGAAGCCTGCTTTGAAAACCACTGTGATACTATATATATCAGTGGTTCTCAATCTGTGGGTCATGACCCCTGGGGGCATGTTAAATGACTCCTTCACAAGGGTTGCCTAAGACCATGGGAAAACACAGATATTCACATTTATGAAGTAGCAACAAAAATAATTTTATGGTTGGGGGGGTCACCACAACATGAGGAAACTGTATCAAGCAAAGGGTTGAAGCAATAGGGAGGTTGAGAACCACTGTTACATATAGTCTTTGAGTCTATGAATTAAAAATGTAAACTAATGCATTCAGATTTTTTTTTATTATAAACCAGAGACCCTGTCTTGGTCAATGTTCTATTTCTGTGAAGAGGCAGCATGACCCAGGCAACTAGCATAAGAAAAGGCATTTAATTGGGGGCTTGCTTACAGTTTGGGAGGTTTAGTCCATTATCCTCATGGCAGGAAACATGGCACATGCAGGAAGATGCTGGAGCAGTAGCTGAGAGCTACATCCTAATCCTTAGGCAAAGTAAGGGATTCTGGGCTTGGTATGGGCTTTTGAAACCTCAAAGCCCACCCTGAGTGACACACTTCCTCCAATAAGGCCACACCTCTTAATCTTTTGAATCCTTTCAAATAGTGCTACTCCCTGGTGACCAAGCATTCAAACATATGAGCCTCTGGGGGCCATTCTTACTCAAACCACTGCAGAACCCTCTTCCAGAGACTTTCTAATGCCTTCCTATTCTAGAGTCCCGATAGCAGCACTAGACATGAGAACCCTTCCTTTCCTGTGGTCCTGTGAGCTTGCCCAGCAGTAGATGGCCAATACAAAACAAACTCAATGGTCTTTTTGGAGATGTTTTGACTCATAATGCTTTGTTTGAGCATTTTTTTAACCTTACTTGTCCTTTGATTATTTATTATGTTTTCTGATTTTATGCTTAATGGCTTTATGTGTATGTGTCTGCGTGTGTGAATGTTTCTCATGCTTTTTCATTGCTTTTTTTCCCCATTTGTCTGCTTTGTTTATTTTATTTATTTGTCTTTTTTTTTCTAAGACAGAGAGAAAGAAGGCATGGAGTTGGATGGGTTGAGAGATTGAGAGGATCTTGGGGGATCTGAAGGGGGGGGACCATGTTCAGAATATACTGTATGAAAAATTATTTTCAGTAAAAAAATTAAGTACTGCGCATTAGAATATGGTAGTTTGTTATTTTTAAACATAATTTCTTTGTTGGTTCTTTGGGAATTTCACAGCATGTACGCCGATTCCTCTTATTGCCCAGGCCTTCCAAATCCTCCCTTCACTGTTACAGCACCCTCCCCCAAAAGAAAATTAAAGAAAAATTAAAAGTAAACCAAAGCAAACAAACAGAAAAACCTCACTTTGCTCCCCTGTATTTCCCCCTATCCAACACCTCCTCATTTGTCTTAGAGGCATAGGGAGCCATGGTGTGTCATGCAGTATAACCGTTTGTCCTTTCGGCTTTACTTGCAAATGTTCACTGCAGTGAGTCATTGGTCTGGTTCAAGGCCTCTGGTTTCTGGTACACCTTCATCAGTGGGCTCTCTCTGAAACTCCTCTTGGATATCCTGTGGCTGCTCCAAGTCATGAAGATCCTGTGGGTACTGTTCTGCAGGATCAGTAAACCTTAAAGATGGGGTAGATGTTAGGGTGGCCCAACCAAAGGCCCTGGATGTGAGCCTGGGTGGTAGGTGAGCTGGTCCTTCTGGGCTGCTGGGGCTGCCCCCTCAGGTGTGGGGACAGAGCGAGATCGCCTATGCCCATGCTATCAGGGCCAGTTCTCCACACCTGTGGTGAGGGGTGGGGCCGTCTCTCCTGAGTGCAGAGGGTTAGCTCTCCCGTGCTTGGGTCATTGCAGCTCAAACTCCTGTGAGGGTCAGGGCCAACTCTCTTGCTGCAGTGTCCAGCGAGGGGCAGGGCCAGCTTTTCCAGGGCCAGTGAAGGGCAGGGTTGGCTCAGCCTGGCCCTCGGATTTCATCATGCATGGTTCTTATGGCCCCCTGTGGTAACACATGCCACAGACATCAACACAGATTCCAGCTGCAATAGGACCATGGACCCAGACATGGATGGCTCTTGGCAGCAGCTTGGGCCTGACCATCACCATGGCCCCTATGGCAGCTCAGGCCACTCAGATCAATATGGCCCAAGCGATAGCATGGCCCTTGGACACCAATACGGTCTCAGGTGGCTGAGCAGACCCCAGGCATCTGCATGGCCCTTGGTGGTAACAGGAGCTAAGGTTGTCATCTCAGACCCTGGCTGCTGTAGGGACACGGACCCAGACATGGCCCTAAGCAGCAGCTCAGGCACGGATGATACCATGGCCCTGGGTGGCAGCACAGGACACTCAGATCAGCATGACTGTGGTGACAGCATGTCCCTTGGACACCAACAAGGCCATAGGTTGTGACCCAGACCTTGGGCATCAGTGTGGATAGTTTGTTATTTACATTTAATACTTTTCTTCAAATACTTGAAGAAGAAAGAATGCTTGTGTGTAATGCACTTAAGTTTCTTCATTTAAATCTTTACAGCGTTTTTCTTGCAGACCACCAGGTTTTCAGGACTAGATTATTGATATTAGGAGAGTAAGCTAGCATTACTCTTCTTGTAACTGCTAGGACAAACTTATACTGTGTGTTTCTGACACACTTCCTTTCTGAGCTTTTATAAACACTGTGATTATTTTGTTCCCATTCTAGTATTCTATATTGAACATGTTGAGTGGGGATGATAGCTTGAACAGCAGATCATCAGGAAGATCTTGGACTTTGAACAGGATGTGGTGACGATTGGGTACTTTCAGTTGTCTCTCTTGGGATGTACATTCATGTGTGGGAAGAATGATGAGTCCAGATGTTTGGGTAGCCAGAGGCATGGCACTGTGGCTGATGCTATTAGTTACTCTCGTATCTGTTTTGCCATTTTGTACAGTGATACAACCATCAGATGTTAGCTGCCATTTGCCCAAGCTAACGTCACGTTACACAAATGTTAGCGGACTCATTTGCACCAGCCTACTGCAAAGTTCCTTTTTCTTTTCCTTTTTGAAAAAGACAAAGTCTCATGATGCAGTCCTAGGCTGGCCTCAAATTCACTCTGCAGCTTAGGCTGGCCTTGAACTCCAGACCCTCCTGCTTAGCCTCCTAAGTGCTAGGATTATAGGTGTGTCCTGCCAGGCACAACCTAAGAAGAAGTTTGGTGTCTTTCCCCCTTTCTCTGACTTTTCGGCTAGTGTGTGAGTGCCATGTTATCAAAGTGGTCATTTTATAATCAGTGCAGCAATCAAAGGTGACAGCTGGCAGGGTACCCTGAGAAGAATGTGATGTTATATAATATATAACATATATAATATATATGGTCAGGCATTCTTCTGACAGCTCACACCTACCTTATCTATTTATTGTCTAAGATCTAGAATACTAGTTTCAGAACAGCAGGAACACATCTTTTCCACATCTGTCTCTCCAGGGCTTCAAACAGGACTTGGAAAATCGTATTAGTTTAGTAAATATTGTAGAAGGAACTGGATGATGGTGAGAGACTGATCTAAAGGTAATGAATTTTTGCTTTAAAAAGTACAGAATTTACAAGTCCAAAGAAAGCAGGCTATTACACATAAGGAAACGGACACTAAAGGGCAATATGGCAGGTGGTTTGCCATGGCAATCACTCTTAGATAAAGCTCTCAGGCCAGGCAGGAGTCTGATCCGCATCATTGCTGCCTCTGCTGTGTGCCCTACCTGGGTGATGAGCACCTACCTGTCAAGGATCCTGTTGGTAGGACTGCTTAGTCATTAGGGTCTGGCCAGGTCTGACTATTGCCTTTCTGTATATGGTACGTATTTGAACACAGCCAAATGAGCATTATTTGTTGTGGCTTCCCAGACACAACAGCGCTTAGGAGGTTGAGCAACTATCAAGAACGTTGAGGTTCTGTTGCAACCACAGGCAGCCTTAGGTGAACACCTGGCAGAGCTGGCACAACCGTGGAGCAAGCTTCCCCAGGCTGGTCCATTGGCGAACCTTTCTCCTCCAGCTCCCAGCAAAGGTATCAGATCCTTTTGTTCCACTACCCTCTGCCTCACTTGGCCGGGCTTTGAAAGGACGCAGGCTGAGCTACATAGTCTCACCCAAGCGGGACCCACAGTCGCTCTCCCCTGAGTGCGTCCCTGAGCCGCGCTCGCTCGCGGAGGGTAAAGGTGCTCTCTTCCTCCGCGCGCCCGGAGCCCGCGCCCGCCCTTCCGCCCACCCGCGGGAGCGCGCACGCACCGTCGCTCCCCGCCTTCGCCGTGCGTGCCCCGCCCCCTCGCGCTGCCATACGCGGACCGGCCAACATCCGAGGACTCCGGCCTGGAGTAACCCGCTCGCGTGACCTTTCCGCGGCCCGCACGCCTAGGCCAGCTCGGCGCCCGTCCCGCCGTTGCGTGTCCGCCGCCCCCGCCGAGCCCTGCGGTCCTCTGACCACGCGCAGTCACCACCGCCGCTCGTCATGGCGGCCCTCAGCAAGTCCATCCCTCATAACTGCTACGAGATCGGCCACACTTGGCACCCCTCCTGCCGGGTCTCCTTCCTGCAGATCACTTGGGGCGCCCTGGAGGAGTCCCTCAAGATCTACGCGCCCCTGTACCTGGTGAGCAGGGCCGGCGCGTGTGCAGGACGGGCCTCCCGGAGCTCGTTGCTCCTGGGGCAGCTTTAGGGGTGGTGGGAGGCCCCGGGGGAGTCCTCGGCGGGAGGAGGGGGAGGGGACCCCGAGGGCGAGCTGTCACCGGACGCCTGTTGCTAGGATGGGGGTGTGCACCTGATTTGCAGGGTCGAGAGTGCTGGGATACTTGAGAACCTGGATCCAGGGACTTTGTGATGGAGAGGTATTGGAGCGCACTTAGTGCATGCCGGAGTCTCTTCCTTAGCCCCCTTTACCTCCTCCTTGCCCCTAGACATCATATTTGGTATGTTTCCTAAAAGTTTATTCACTATCCAGTGGATGATCCATTCTTTTTTGTTGAAGTAATAATTTGGACCAATGACATCCTTCCTTGACAGTATGATTATGCTTGTAACTTATGGAGAAGTCTAATTCGTAATTATTGACACAACACAGGAAAAGATAGTGACCCCCTTTGAGTTTGTAGAAGCCAACTTTCACTTTTATGGTGTAGACTGGTGCTTCTCCACCTTTAATGTATTTCAAGAAAATCCCAGGGATCTTGCTAGAATGGGGTTTCCGATTCAGTAGGTCTTGGTGGGGGCTGGAGAGTAAATTTTGATAAACTGTAAAGGTGTATTGATACTGGGGAATCCCCCCCCCCCTTTAGTAGTAAGGCTTTAGATTAGAGGCCAGTAATAGACTTTTATTTGTGTAAATCTGTATCTGCATATACATTTTCCCTCAAAGACTGCTGTTATTGGCTCTTCTGTATGAATTATGGCCAGCCTTTGATTCATTACTACTATGTTATTATTATTTGGTGTTGCTGGGGTTCTTAACCCATTGTCTTGGACTGTCAAGACAAGAGTTCTGCTGTTAAACTTTGCCCCAGATTTTTTTTTTTTTACATCAACAAATACATTGGGCTCTTAATCATCTGCACAAAAAGACTGTTCTAGGCTGGGGAGGTAGCTCAGTGGTAGGGCCTTTGCTTAGCATGTGCAAGGTCCTATGTTCTGACTCCTTGCCCAGTTCCATCACCTTTGACAAAAGAAAGCAAGACAAAACTAATCCAGGCAATTTGTTCAGAGATTGTTCTTGACTTCAAGGATTAGGAACTAGATGAGAAGAATGTTTACACTATGTAATTTCTCCCAAGAGCCACACAGAATCATTTATTCATTCATTCATTTGATGAACACTTGTTGAATGCCTGGTATTTGTTATATTTACAGCATAGACAGTTTATTAATTCTATTCTGTGTTAGGGTCATTGAGGGAAGCAACTGGGGCAGTGCAATTTGACTTAGGCCTTGATATAGATGTGAGTGTGTGTGTGTGTGTGTGTGTGTGTGTGTGTGTGTGTGGCTAAGTAGAGCACATAGTCACACTGTACTTTCTGTAGGAGTTCTGTAGTTGCTGATCTGGGTTTGCATCTCACCTCTGTCAGTTACCACTTCACTTTATGCATGTATCCTTTTTTTGTGTTTGTGTGTGGTGAGGTAAGATAGTGTGCTGGTGATCTCCTACGTATTTTCTGTGATCTTTTTTTCCATTTTGGAGGCAAGGTCTTATGACCTTGAGCTTTGGATTCTCCAGCCTCGACCTCTCAGCACCTAGGGTTACAGGTGGGCACCATCAGGCATGGTTTATATAGTGCTCCTATCAAACTCAGAGCCTTATGCATCCTAGGTAGGCACTTTACCGATTGAGCTGTAGCCCTAGCTTGTAATGTGTCTTGAATACGTGTTTTTTTTTCTTTCTTTCCTCTCCAGTGGCACTTAGGAGTAAAGTCTGCTTCCAGTTAGAGTTAGTGGAATTTGACTTTGGCCTTGAAAATAAGATTGGACTTGATTTATGATGTAAGTGTATAGGGTGCACATTAACAGAGGGAGGTAATAGTGTGACTTGAGGGAGAAATCCAAGAGTTTCGTAAGAGAAAGAAAATGTACAATGTATAAAACAAAGGCTTGTTTGTAGTTAGGTACTATAATTCCTCTTGAACATTCTGTGTTTGCTCCTTCACACATTTTATCTTATACAGCTGTGACTCCATCTGAAGATTATCCCCACTTCATGAATAAGGAAACAGAACATTAGAGAAATTAATCGTGCTTTATAAGATTTTAGGGTAGTAAGGTAAAAGGACAGGGTTATGACCTTGTTTTGTGATCCAATATCAGACCAAAGGTCAGGCCAAAGGAACAGTTTGTTTTTGTTTTATTTTTTTAGCCAAGTAGGTTACAAGAGCACATGCTTCGAAAGGATGAGGAATCCTGTGGCAGTCGCTGTGGAGTTGGAAGGATGGTTAGGAGTTGTAGTTACTTCATCTAATGGTCCAGAGAGTTAGAAGTCCCATGGAATCCCAGCTGTGCTTCCCTAGCAGCGTGATCTAAGGAAAATTAGATTTTATCTCTTTCTGTCTTGCTAAAAGATAATTTACCATGTTTCAGGGTTTTTGATTGGACTTTGAGTAGGATGGCAGTTTGTAGGAATAGCAGCTGACATAGTAAGCCCCTAGTGCAGTGGGTCTGCTGTTGAAATATGTACATATGATGGCTCCGTCTCCTATTAGAGCAGACAGCTTTTATTCAGAACCAGCACTGTTCGCAAGTTCTGAATGAGTTCAGGTATGAATGAACGAACTGTAGACTACTCCAGGGGTAGGTTGACATTTGGCATACTTGCCAGAGGAAATGAAAGGACAGTTTTAGAGGCATCTCACTGGAAGAATAAACAGGACACGAAGAAGGAGGATTTGGGGACAGCATGAAGACCTGCTAATTAATATTTATAGGGTTATAGGTCATGTGGAAGCCATTGCTTTCATTGATAGAAACTGAGGCATCTGACTGGAGGACTTTGGTAAGGAGAATATTCTAGAACCTGTAAAATGGGCCTTACATTATTTCCCTTTCATTTGAAATAAGCATTAATCTAATGGATTCTGTACTTTCCTCATATTGTTCTCTTGTTCTATGCGTTTGTCCTCATTTTTCTTTTACCTTTTGCTTAAGACATTTTGAAATGTAGACATACCATTTTTTATTCTGATGAACAATTTAGAGTTCAATTATAAAGAAATATAAAATGCCAATTTTGATTCAGTGATTAATACAGTGGAGTAATCGATAAAGAGAACGAATGCTTCAGAAAGTTACTAGAAATCATTTCATAAGAGTTTTGTGAAGTCATATAAAGCTTCCTCCCATGAGATTTAGATCATGTTAAATCCCTTTACTTGACAATCCTAAAGTGATTTAAACCCCTAGTACTACTGATGATTCACAAAGAATGGTGGTTAATAAGAATTGTTATTCTCTATGTAAATAGATTGCTACAGATAAATTTATAGTAGAAAGTATGGCGTCCCTAAAGACAGACTCAGACTGGAAAGCTGAAATTCAGCATAGCTGTGAATGAAATTTTGGTCTGCATCTGTGTGTCTTCGAAACTTCGAGCACACATACACACTCAGTCTTAGCCTACTTGTGATAATGATGCCTTCAGATTCTCTTCCTGACACCAAACCAAGCCAGCATTTTATTGAAACAACCTGCCTCCAGAGAAGTATTTTTTGTTGTTCTTATTCCTCATCTTTACGTTTTTTACTCATTTTTTCTTTTTTTGTTAACATTCACAGAAATGGGTTGAGGTTTTAGTGTCTTAGGAGTAGGATTATTTTGCTGTAGATATGGTTACTTGCCTGTTTTCTTTCCTATTTGTAACCGTGGGCTGCAGAAAAGACTGTAGACATAAGCTAAGTTCATTTGATCAAAGGTAGGGTTTAACTCGGCAATTTAATTTTTAAAAAAATTTTATGTGCATTGGTGTTTTCCCTGCATGTTTATTTGTATGAGGATGTTGGGTCCCCTGGAGCTAACAGACAGTTGTGAGCTGCCATGTGGGTGCTGGGAATTGAATCTGGGTCCTCTGGAAGAGCAGCAGTGTTCTTAACCCCTGAGCCATCTCTCTAGCCTCAACTCGGCAATTTCTGTATTCTTTTTTAGCTAGGATAATATATCCAGAGAAGAGTGAGCTATTCAAGTTACCTAATATTTTTGTATCAGGATACATACGACCTTCCATGGTCGATTGTTATTGTTAATTATTGTTACAAAAATGGAAACCCCATCATCCAACATTAGATGTACATGTCTTTACACTTTTATGTCTTGGTGAATTATTCCCTTTATCAATATGTGGTGGCCTTTGTGTCTTCTAATTAATGCTGGCTTGAAGACTAGTTCATCAGGTAGCAGATTAGCTACACAGGCTTGGTTTTAGTTTCCATTCACATCATAGATTGGCTCATACTTTGACTCTTAGTCTGTGTCTGTCCTTTCCATGTGGAGAATATTTCTCAGAGACAACAGGTTATCCGACCTAATAATAATAATAATAATAGTAATAATATAATTATTATTTTTAACCCCGTCAACTGGTCTATATCTCTTTATTGGGGTGTTGAAGTCATTTACATTTAAAGTTATTATTGAGAGAGTTTTGCTGACCCATATACTTTTGTTGTTTGCTTTTGTGTTTGGTTGGATTATTTATTCTTTTCTTTATCTTGCTGGTATTATGGGTTTGCTGTTCTACTGTGTTGGACATAATGGATTGTTAACTTGCTTTCATGAAATTTGTCCTTACTTCTTTGTTAATTTAAAAAAAGTAGCTTTGGTGGTGGTTATTTCAGGGCTTGAAATACATTGATCTTTCCTTTCCTGGTTTTTAGGGTTGTTAATGAGGGATTTGATGTTACTCTGATGTGCATGTCCTTGTATGTGAGCTGGTGTCCATCCCTTACAGCTTTAATAGTGTTTCCTTGTACTTTTTTTTTTTTTGGCTTTTCGAGACAGGGTTTCTCTGTGTAGTTTTGGTGCCTGTCCTGGATCTCATTCTGTAGACCAGGCTGGCCTCAAACTCACAGAGATCTGCCTGGCTTTGCCTCCTGAGTGCTGGGATTAAAGGCATGTGCCACCACTGCCCGGCTTTCCTTGTACTTTTGACTTGTTGATTATAATCTCTTGTAGAGGGGTTCTTGTCTTGTCATGTGTATTTAGGGTTCTAGTTACCTCTTCTGTTTTTGTACCTACTGTTTCTTTAGATTTGGGAACTATTGTACTAGCCATGGAGTAGATTCTGTATGCTGTCAATTTATATTTCTCTCTCTTACCATTTAGAATTCTTAGGTTTGGTGTGTTGATTTTATCTCAGAGTCCTTGGTTATTGTTATTGGTAGTAGTATTATTGATGCTTTGTTGAGTTTATTGGTTGTTTTAAAACCCATTGTTTTAGTGATTCATTGAATTTTTATTTCCAAAATTTATATATCCTTTAAAACTCTCAATTTCGCCGGGCAATGGTGGCACACACCTTTAATCCCAGCACTCGGGAGGCACAGCCAGGCGGATCTCTGTGAATTCGAGGCCAGCCTGGGTTACAGAGTGATTTCCAGGACAGGCTCCAAAGCTACACAGAGAAATCCTGTCTCAAAAAACCAAAAAAAACCCCTCTCCATTTCCTTTTCTATTTTTCTGACTTTTTTTCCATATTGCTGATTTTTTCAACCACTTTTCTGACTTTCTCCTCTATATCGCTTGCTTTCTTCCTTTCTAAGTTCTCAGTTGACTTCTTCATTCTTTTGCTGTCCTGTTTTCTGTTGGAGGTCACTTTCCATTTTTACTAGCAAACATTTGAGAACTTCATCTGGCCTTTGACATCTTCAGTGTCATTGAATGCAGCGGTTGAGAAAGTGTGACCTTGGTGAGGAATACTGTAGTCTTGTGTTCTCGTGCCTGCATCCCTGCGTTATTTGTGTTTGTTGGTTTGGGCATCTCTTCCTGTTTCACTTGAGGATCTTCTTACCGTGTAGACTGCTCCTGTGCTTTCGAGAGGGGAGAAGGCAAACTGTTGCAGAAGCAGAAACTCCAAATCATACAAGATACAGAAATAGACTTCAACTCAATTAGCACACTAGCATGTCGCCCGTTTCCATAAAAAGAAAGTGGTGGGCGATGCAGTTAAAAAGTATTTGGGGTAAATGTGGAAATAGTGAGTGGGTCAGGTGAATTCAGGGAGCAGGGACGGGGGATGAAGGGGAAGAGAGATTTTGTAAGCAAGAAGTAAGAGGAGAAATTATTGTGAAGAAAAGGAAAAGAGCAAGAGATTAGAAAAAAAAAATAAACAGGAAAAAGATTCCCTAATTATGAGAACATTCTTAACCAATTTTACGTCAGTGTAAGAAGGGGTATAAACACATAAGCATCAAAGCTAAAATCATAACAATAAAAAATACCTCAAGTCCCACCAGAATAAGCCTAATTTCAAAATATTACTAAATGCATAGTACAAAAGAGGTAAAACAGCCCCCTGAAGAAAAGAAAGAAAAATTGTCTAATAAATTGGAAAACGTTAATACAGTTATATAGCTTTATGAAGGAGAGTAAAAAATAATAGCATAAAAGCTGTCTTAAAAGCCTGTTAACATTATATTGGGGAAAAAGGGAGGGCATGTGGGACCCCCCTCCAGAAAAGGATGGCCTGTTTATTGGAGAGGGTTCCCTTCTGGATCCTTCAGTGTTGAGGGCTGCTGAGTGTAGTCAGGGGCAGGCTTGTGTCAGGTGAACTTGTGGGGTCTTAACTAACAAGACTTTGTTGAGCACTGTCTGCTAGCCACTGGGAGCATTCTTCCCTTTGTCTACCAGGAGCTTCTGCTGGCCACACTCGGCCTTGCAGTCTGTGGGCTGAGCAGGCAGGCTCTTTCAGCCTGCTGAGATACTTCAGCATGGCCAGTGTTCTAGGTGGGATTGTTTGGAGTTGTGTAGGGAATCAGGGAAGCAACCATTACATCGAAATCTGTACAGGTAGTTCAAAACTCGTTATGCATTGATCTCGCTGCTGGACCTTCAGATCTCCCCAGTTCCACAGCAGTGATATTAACATGCTTTTAAGACAGCTTTTATGCTATTATTTTTATTCACACAGCAGTTACCTTGAACTAGAGGTTGATAGACTACCAGACCTCAGTCTCTGGGCACTTGAATTCGAGAGCAATGGTTTTCAACCTGTGGGTCATGACCTCTTTGGGGGTCGCATATTAGATACCCTGCATATCAGATTTTTACATTATGATTCGTAACAGTAGCAAAATTACAGTTAAGAAGTAGCAACTAAATAACTTTATGTTTACCTCGAGGAACTGTATTAAAGGGTCACAGTACCAGGAAGGTTGAGAACCACTGTTCTAGAGTAACTCTAGAGTAAGCTGTGCAGATTTATTCCAGGCTCTAAGCATGAGTGAGGCTATTTTTCCCTATACACTCCACCACCTGGGCCGATCCTGTGGCTGCCAACACTTTTTGGCTTGTCAGCATGCGGTTCTCTTGCTGTCTATGCCTGTCTCCCCAGACTTCCCTCCCTGAGTGTGGTAGGTTAAATTCAGCATACCCAGATTGGTCCTGTTGTCAGAGCCCCAGGGTAACTCAGTTTTAAACAATTGATTCCCTCCAAGATGGCACCTGGTCCCATGCTGCTTAGCTAAGGGAATGCTCATTCACTTCTGACTCGCTGGTTACTCTGCAGCGGTCGCCATCTCACCGAGACTGGGTTTGAGATGTGTTTCCTGGGGTTGCCCTGTGGGCAGGCCCCTGCAGCTCTTTTCCCTGGAGCTGCCTGGATTTCCTTTTGGATGGTGCTTTGGCTTCTCCTCATGGCTGGAGCTGAGGTCAGGCTGCTGCTTTTCAGTCAGCATCCTTCTTTTTCTCCATTCTTCAACTGACTCTCATCCATTTTGGGAATTTCTGAAGCTCTTCCTTTCTGTTCTTTTTCTTTTTTTCTTATCCTGACCTCTCTCCTTCACTGGCTACTATTACCTATTTTACTCAGTCTTGCACTATGCTTTGTAACAATAATCTTTGTATTTTTACAATTTGTGAACAGATTGATGCTCACTCAAAAGTTCACTTGTAATATTTAATGTTTCCTATGTATTTCATCATTTCTACTAACAAAATATATAAAAATAGGCTTTTAGAAATTATATTGTAGGGCTGGAGAGATGGCCCAGCAGCTAAGGGCGCCTACTGCTGCAGAGGACTCAAGTTCAGATTCTAGCATCCACATCTGGTGGCTTACAACCACTTGTAACTCCAGCTCCAAGATCCAGTGCCGCCTACTGGCCTTCTCAGGCCCCTGTACTCATGTGTACATAACCACACAAAGACACATGCATACAATAATTTTAAAAAGAAAGTTTATTTTGTATTTTGGATGTTAGCTATTACTTCACATTTAAAGTAACTGGAGTTCCTCACCACCTGCACACAGGGAGACCCTTGTAAGTCCCAGACAAAAATGAAGGAAAGCATGGTGGTGCATTCTGTTGTGGATTTTACAGTGCTCACTTGCACAGTTGGAGTATGAATCCTGTGGTGTTCAGTACTTAGGTATGTTCCCTAAGAAGGAAAAGTTGTCCATTAACCTTTTTTAATTATCATTTTCATAGGCAGCTTCCTTCAGGACCTCCTGACTAGTATGCTAGATATCCCTTTTGCCGAGTCAAATCCACACACTCTTTTGCACTTTGGGGAAGGAATACTTTAAAACATGCATTTTCACTCTTTTAGATGCATAGGTCTTTTCAGAGTATGAAATGCTTATTCAATACTTACTTGAACTGTAAAATCTAACAAATCTGTTATAATCTCATAAGCTTGTCTATGATCAAGTCATTATCTTTTGGCCTTTAGTAAATATTTAACTAAGAATTGGGATTCCTAGGAATAAAAAACAATTTATTGAGTGTCCAGTTATTTTGCAAAGGGCCTGAAAACAACTATGAAGAAATCAGTGATATGGATGGAGTTTTTTTTTTTTTTAAGACAGGGTTTCTCTGTATAGTGTAGTTTTGATCCCTGTCCTAGATCTCACTCTGTAGACCAGGCTGGCCTCGAACTCACAGAGATCCATTTGGCTCTGCTGGAAATAAAGGCATGCGCCACTGCCTCCTGGCTGGCTGGAATTTTTAAAGGCATTGGCTTAGCCCAGTTTCTATAAAGAGTAAGAGCAGAGTGAATGTTTTGGTAATAGGCTTTAACCCCCTCCCCCCCCCCCAGGGGCCTACCCTGCCTGGCCTAGAACTTATTGTATAGCTCACACTGGCTTTGAACTCACAGAAACCCATGTTTGTCTCTAGAGTGCTGGGATTAAAGGTGTGTGTTATCACACCTGGCTGTAATAGGTTCTTAAAAAATTTAAAACAAAACTAATCAAGGATCCCTGAAGTCATTAAATAATTCAAACTGCTGAAAAACATCTGTCTTGCTTATCTGACCTTAAGAGATCATGGAGTTGTTATAAATTGACTTTGCTTGAGGTCTCATTTCGGGGTATAAGTGAGAGAGGCTTATTTTATCTCTGGCTCCTCATTAGGTTATCCATACCTTTTCTTACTTTGTTACTATTCATTTGGAAATGGAGCAGTGTCTTTGGTGTTTTTTTCTTTTAAATAATGAGTGTATTTATTAACATGCCTGTTTGAGGCCCTTCACCTTGTTTTCTTATGTGACTTCTTGTTATTCTTTGTTTGGCCCATTGAGGGCAAAGTACGACTGCCAACGTATCACTTCTGGTTGAGAGTTGAGGGCCTGCTGTTGCAGTAAACACTTTCTCAATCCACCCTTTCCCTTACTGGCTATGGCGTGGAGCTGGCCCGCAGTTTACCCTTAGCTGCCCCCTAGGTCAGGGATGAAATTAACAGGTGCAATCCACATTCTAAATGACGATGCACTGTCACTGCTTACATTTTGGGTCCAGCAGATTCTCAATAAAGCAGGTATTTATTTGATTAAAAGAATCTTAGGCCGTCAAATCCTGAGTATTTTCAATGCCAACATTATTTCCATTTGTGTGGTCACTAGGAAACGCTCTTCAACTAAGTAAGAGTGGTTTCCCTGAAAAAGTTCATATTCCTCAAAAATAATCTATTTTGAAAAGAAAAGTCCATTTTGGTAGCAGGACCCACCTGGAATCCAGGGACTAAGTCCACACTTAAGCTGCCCAGTGACTTTGGGCTCATCAGGCTGCTTTTATACCCAGCATCCCTGGCGGTGCCATTAGGTACAGATTGTTTTGAATAATCAGACCTTTACTTTTTTTTTTTTCAAACCTGCAGCCCCAAAATGCCCCTGCACAGGAGACAGTAAGTTAATCAGGGCAATGTGGATTTCTTCATGTGCCCATGGCCTTATTTACAGCCTGGGGAGCATAGTGTAACTAGTTGCCCCGAGTCCTCACTTCCTCTCACCCTGCCTCTTCCAATTATTATTTCTACAGTAAGTCAGGATTGGAGGGAATGTGGAGATTATAGTTAAAGGGGGCAGCTACAAAACATGACAAAATTGTTTTGTCTGGAATAAATGTTGTTAGGTGATGTATGGCATGTTGCTAGGTTTTCACCGTGTTCTACTTTGCAGGGCTAGAAAGCCTTTCTCAGGGAAATGACCTAGTGATTGTATGACTACCCTGGGAGAATGTATGTGGGGCTTAATGTTTAGCCACAGGAATAAACTCCAGCACAAGGAAAATGGAGAGGAATAAGGGATTATTACTTTTTAGAGTTTATTGGACAATTTCCTATGTCTAATACCCCGGCCAAAATTTGATTTTTTTCCCTTCAAATTTCATATCTTTTTACACTTGAAGGCAAAACTGGAAGAAAATGTTACCTTAGACCAGTTAAAGGTTTTGAGAGCTGGAAGCTCTCTTCTCAGATCTACATTTTAAATTCTAGCAGACAGTTTTAGTTACAAATAAATGTTATTAGCAAAACCATTTTGAATAACTTCTGTTTCTCCATACTATTCCCTAAGAGGTAAATTGAGGTTTTAGGCAAAATAGTTACTAAGAAGTAAGCTTTTTTTAAATTGTGTGTGTGTGTATGTGTATGTATGTATATGCATGTACATGTGTGTGTGAGTGTGGGCACATGCTTTTTACAAGTCACATGAAGGTTAGAGGATACCAGGGTAACTTTGGATTTCAGTCCTTGCCTTCCCCATTGTTTGAGTCAGGGTCCCCCATTCCTCCCCGCATAGACCATGCTGTCATTGAGCTTCTGAGGCATCACCTGTGTCCTCCAGCCATCTTGCCATAGGAGTGCTGGGGTTGCAGATGTTCACTGCTGCATCCAGATTTACATGGGTTGGAGGGATCCAAACACAGAGCATCACACTTGTGTGGCAAGCACTTCAGCCGCGGAGTCATAGTGCTGGCCGCTAAGTACCTTCTAAAATGTTCTTTTTCTCTGCTCTTGCTCTTTTTTCACTCACTCATGATTAACTTTCATGGTTAGTTGTTTTTTTTTTCCCCCTTCCTGGTTTGGGTAAGTATTCTGTTACCTTGTTTAAAAGCAGTTAAAGATGTTGTATCTGCCAGCTACTGTGGACTGATGACTAGACTCCATCTAAACATCTCCCTATCTGCCTACCTTCCATCTTTCTATTTACTGAGTGTACTGGGATTGAACTCAGGACCCCAGGTATGTAAAGCAAGCACTCTACAGCTGAGCTGCATCCCCACGTCAGCAAACAACTTGGTTGTACTTTTTAGTCAAGACATATCTATGAATCTCTGATTTCTTCCATTCTACTTGCCTGTCCTCCTGCATGTGAACTTAGCTTGCTTGCATCCACTTTGAGGGTTCAGTTCATTCATTCCATTGTTATTCTTGGTGTTCTTACTGGACAAACAGGACTAAAACACAGACACCTTCTGTTTCTCTTCCGAGTTAAGGTCTTTATTGCGAAGTCTTTATTAGACTATTATCAGAAGGGCACATTGGTCAGGACATCAGTCGCAGGGTTCTGGTTGAAGTTGCAGTCGTGCATAGCGTGCTGCCTGGTGAAGGCTGAAGCGACACTGCTGTGTTTTCAAGGTTGTCCCTCAGTGCAGGAGCAGTAGCTACTTCACTTGTGAGGGTGATGGTGCAGGGCTTGCCTGAATCTTATTCTTGGCCATGTTTCCAGGACACCTTTAAAGTTCCCCTTACCTTGTATATAAATTTGAAAGTAGAGGACAGGGAGGACATGAGAGGTGAACAGTGGGAGGTTTAATGGTCACCATTACAGTTTGATGAATGATTTTCTTGCATAGCAGAAAATTAGGGGAAACTTTGAAGATCTTCCCACACACACAGTTAATAATGAGTTGCCCTAGTTTTTAGTTTAATTTTTACTTATTTTTATTACATGTATTTAGTGTGTATGTGCATGTATGCCTGCGTGTGCGTGTGCGTGTGCGTGTGCGTGTGTGTGTGTGTGTGTGTGTGTGTGTGTGTGTGTGTGTGTCTGTGTGTGTGTCTGTGTGCCATGGCGTTTGTGTGGTCAGAGGAGAACTTTTGGGAATTGGTTCTTTCCTTTCACCCTGTGTATTCATGGTATTGAACTTGGGTCATCAAGCTTGGTGGTGAGTACTGCTGAGCCCTCTCTTTGGCCCTCCTTTGGCTTTTCATAATAAGCTGGTTGCCTTGATCTCATGAGGCTGTGCAGTGTGGTGCATTGGCTGTGAGTTACATGATCTGAGGGTTAGTTTTAGTTTTTTCTTTTTCCTCTGTGATAGTGTGATTTCCACCTATATAAATAGAGAGTAATCACGCCTTCACTACATCATGGCTTTCTGTGGGACACTTGTAAAAACCTGTGTGAGTGAAATCTTTGAAAACTGTAAGAAGATGTGTAAATATATATGGTACTTGGTTTGTCATTTTCTTTTGAGACATTTAAATTTGGCTTTTATAGCTTGTAATTTTAACCTTATAAATAGGAATGTGGAATCAATTCAGATGCATTGTGTCTTTTAAAGGACAGAAGTGTGTGTGTGTGTGTGTGTGTGTGTGTGTGTGTGGTGTACTTAGCCTTCTTTATCAATGGATCTGTGTTTGGGATTCAGTCAAATGTGGACTAAAAATACAGTTATGTGCTGCAGAAGCCATTTTGGTCAACAAGACCATGTATATGACAGTATATACCATGTATATCTGTGAAAGGCTCTTCTACGTCCCAGTAGGGTATTCAGCTAGGGACAAAACATGTGGATCTTTGGAGGGACATTTAAATTCCACACTATTTCATTCTGATCTGGCACCCAAAGGCTTATGTTCTTCTCACAGAGCAAAATGTATTTAGGCTGTCTCTAAGAATTCCTTCAGTGTTAACTGTCCCGTGATTGCTAAAAAGTCTCAAGTCCAAAGTTTCCTCTGAGGCTCAAGGCATCAGGTATGGACCTCTACAGAGGTGTAAAAAACAAGATTGTCTGCTTCCAAGATACACAGAGTAAACATTCTTATTCCAAAAGGGAGGTATTCAGGAATAAAGAGCAGGGATTAGATCAAAGCAAGACTAGATCCCGGCATGGCGAACTTTATATCTTAGCTCTGTATCTGGTATCTGATATCTGTCCTGGTTAGCTAACTTGCAAGGAACAAAGATTATTATAACAGTTTTGGGGCTCTCACGTCATGGTCACATGACCCTATTGCTTTTGGGCCTCTGGATAGGCGGAATGGAGCCTCTCTAGGGCTTGGGTAGCTTCACCCTAAGGGCCATTCTGGCTGCAGTCCATTTGGCTGCTCTCTGAGGCTGTGTTAGCATGCCCTGTGCAGCTTTTCTTGGCAGATATGCTATGTTCCAGGTACTCCATCTTGATTGCAGAGCCTCGATTGCAGCCTTGCCTTCACACATTGCTCCACAGAACTCTGTCCGAGTGATGACTGTAGTTCTGGCTGTCTGTCTTTCTAGGCTTTCCTCTGAAGCTTTGTTTGAAGCCTTTGGACAACACTATGGTCTGCTTGATGGCCCAAGCTCTACTTGTCCCTATTTGTTCTTGACCCACAGTTGGCTCTGCATTCATGCTAGTGGTACGCAGGACAATTCCCAAGACAGTCCTGGTCGATCATGGTGCCCTTGGGTCCCTTCACAACTAAAAGTCCTTGAAACAGACTTACACGTGTCTACCTTTGAGCCTGTGATGGCATGGGTGGTGTCCTGTTTATTTCTGAGATGTTCTCAAGGTATTCTCATCCTATTTTATTTTAAAGATGCAAAGTACTTCGCTTCTTTAGAAAAAAATGTGAAAAAATATTTCTTTTTATTATATAAATAGTGTTTGGCCTTGGTGGGTGTCTGTGCACCACGTGTGTGCTGTACCTGTGGAGGCCAGAGGATGCATGGTGTCAGATGCTCTGGAAATAGGGTTACAGACCATTGTGAGCTGCCAAAAGGATGCTGGAAATTGAACCTGGGTCCTCTGGAAGAGCAGCCGGTGGCCTTACCTGCTGAGCCATCTCTTCAGCTCCTACTTGTCTTCTTAGGTGTTTTCAGTCTCCTTAGCAGTTGCCCCTGTCTGGTAACACCTTTAACCTCCTTCTCTACCCACCTCCCCAGGCTGAGAGTATTCAAATCTTCCTCTTTTGCTTTTTGTTCCCAGCTCTTGTTGAAAGTCTGGCTAACCAAAGCCAGCACTATCCGTGCTACTGTGCAAATGCTGTGCTGTCTTGGAATCACCTCTAAACTCAGTTCTCCACAAAGTCTCAGGCATGCACACAATGCAGGCATTTCTTGCTTTTCTTTTTTTCTTTTTTGTTATAGTGTCATGAGGCTGGCACATAGTAATCTCTAGTGGAATCTTCATTCCTATCTGAAACTTCATCTGCCCAGTCTTTACTTTCTGTATTTCTCTCAGTGTGTTGTTTCTCTGTGCCCCATAGAGACACCTACCATTCCTTACTTACAGCATTCTATGCGTTTTCTCACCTATACCTTCTAATTCTTTTCTCAGATTCTTTCAACAAACCAATTCCGTGGCCCTGTCCACATTGTCTAGGCATGGACACAGTTCCAACCTTACTTTTGGTGACAGTTTTCTTTATTAGTTTTGTATCACTATAACAAAATGCCTAGGTCAATCAGTGTGAGAAGAGGAAACACTTGTTTTGTTTCATGAATTGGTTTCAGTGCACGGCCAGCTTGGCTCTGTTGATTTGGGCCTCTAATTGGGCAGCAAATACATCATGGTGGTTGTGTGTATTAGAAGACATGGTCTCATCTAATGGTAATAGGAAGGAGAGAGGAGACTGTATCCTATGTTTCACTCAAAAGCATACCTCAGTGGCCTAATGCTTTGACTGGTTATCATCTCTTAATGTTTCCATGATCCCCAAATATGCCACAGGCTGGGGATCAAACCTGTATCTTCAGAGAATATTTAAGACACTGTAGTAATATGCAAGATGCGTTTGCCATTTTCTTTAAAGTGGCTGTTCTCAATAAGGGGCAGTTTTACCTCCTAAGAGATCTTTGGCAATGTCTGCAGACTGTTTTGGTTCTCATGACAAGGGGATGCTGTTGGCATCTTGTCCCACTAGGAAGGAGGGGGCAGGGATAGAATAATCTTATAATGCACAGGGTAGCTCCTAAAATATCAGATTGGCCCTAGATGTCAATAGTGTTGAATTGTTGGGAGATCTTTCTTTAAAAAAATTCTTATTTACCAGTGATTACTCTAAGAGTAGATACAGCATAAAATCTATTACTGTAAACTATTATATTTTTCAAAGAAACTAGATTTGTTACATCTAGAAATGGGGTTATCTAGAAGAGATTAGTGACCAACCTCTGGGATAAAAGTGAAGGCTAATTTACAGCTTGGTACTAATCAGGCTAAGGCTATGGTTAGCCCTTTGAGAGCCAATTAGATTTGTCATAGTCCATGGTCAATGGCTACAGTGTCAACGCTGGCATACTATTGCTATGGAAAATATATGGCGCTAATCACATGGGCAATCACAAATGAACAACAAGGGAATATGAATGCGTAAATATGAATATGAAGGGCATAAGACCTTGATGGATGGTAAATAATGTTAGTATTGTAGGCAAGGAGTTAGAGCCCATGGAGGGGATGTGTCCATAGAGCCAACACCTCGAGGGGCCAAGCACTAGGAGGGAACTTGAACACTGCTACCTGGCCTCATAAGTTTGTCTCTCCTCTGTCTGCACTTTGTGCTCGTTGGCTTGGTCTACGTCGGCCCCTCATGAGTTCGCTCATGCTGCCACTGTTCCTTGACACATGCTTGTCATGTTTACAAAGGTGTTTGCTTATGTTTCAGGGTTTTATGGAATTTAGTTCTGAGATCCATCTCAGAGCACTTTTTTGTGTATAGTGTGAGAATTTTGTTAATTGTATCTGTATCTGCTGATACCTGATGTTTCCAGTATCATTTATTTAAAAATCACCAGATTTTTTTAAAGGTGAAAAAGGAGCTCACTGTGATATTTAATTAGCCTCTTCATTATTGATTGATTTATATTTTTTAAAAAGATTTTTATTTTGCTGGGCTGTGGTGGCACATGCCTTTAATCCCAGCACTTGGGAGGAGAGGCAGGCAGACCCCTGTGAGTTCGAGGCCAGCCTGGTTTACAGAGTGAGATCCAGGACAGGCACCAAAGCTACACAGAGAAACCCTGTCTCGAAAAAAGAAAAAAAGAAAAAAAGAAAAAAAGATTTTTATTTTATGTAAGTGTTTTGCCTGTATGGATGTATACCACATGTGTTGCAATGCCACTGGAGGCCAGAAGAGGGAGTTAGGTCCTCTGGAACTGGAGTCACAGATAGTTGTGAGTTGCCATTGTGGGCCCTGAGAACCAAATTTGGGTCTTCTGCAGGAGCAGCAAATGGTATTAACCTTTGAGCCATTGCTCTAGCCCCTTCCCCTCTTTATTTAAGAAGTGAGGAAATTGGACTCTAAACATGTAAACAAGGATCCTACATATAAATTGTTGTAGAGTGGAGATTAAAAATCAAATGTGAATGCTTTGTATTATATCTTTGTGGTTATTGCTATTTCATAGTCATATTTTAAATAATTAGTAATCGTTACTTTCTCATACTAAGTCCTCACCATGTTATTATAAATTATAACACATTTTATATAGAATGCCTGGAATATATGATGGCAAAAGAAGAAAATTAGCAATTTATACCCCATTTAGTGATAGCAATGCATTGCATTTTAGTATTTTTCATATATGTCCCTTACTGTTTTGCAGTCTGTCTTTTTCCTTTTATATGTCCTATTTTTAGATATCATTAATCTTCTAAAACAGTATTACATAAATAATTCTTTATATATAGTTTAGCCATAGTTTGATGATATACCTTGTTTTTAGCTAAATTTTTATATGAAAAGTGAAAAGTTCACAAGGAGTTAGCATAGAGTTACTAGGTCAGAGCATATGAACAGTGAAAGGTCTTTGAGATAAGAAGTGATGCTTCTGAAGTTGTTTGATGATGTCACAGCTGAGTATGAGAGTTTTAAAAATGACTTCAAGGCCAGCCAATTGTTGGTGTATTGTTTGCTTAGGCAGGGTTTTAAGCTGTTCACACTGCAGCACTCTGTGTGCATGGAGAATGAGAATGTTATGTTGCATACTGGAACACTTATATGATCACTCTGTCTGGACTCCAGGCTTCCCCAGGCCATAGACTGCTCAGAGTATCAGTGTCTCAGCGACTTGTAAACCGTGGCTGTAAGCTCTGGATAACAGCACAGTGACAAGAAAGTCCTGATTTCTAGAGCTTTGTGTCAGGTTTTCCCTTTATTTCAACAGACTGTACAGTTTGCTTTTACCAATATTATACAAGTGTCAAATTTCTCTTCTTTCCCATTAGTGGACATTTAGATTGTACTGGTATTTGTGGTTGATTGCAGATGCTGGAGAATGGTCTTTTGGTGGAAAGAAACATTGTATATTCTGGGCATACACTCAGGAGTAGAATTACTGACTCATAAGAGTAGATGTATGATTAGATGTAGTCCAAATTATCAAACAGCTTTTCACAGGAGCTGTACCAGTTTTACAGTATCACCAGCAATGTATGAGGACTTCATTTGTGCCCCATTTCCACCAGCACTCTGTATGGGCTTTTCATTTTCATGATTTTGGTGTGTGTGTTTCGTGGGGTACTTCTCCGATGGCAGTCTGAAGTGTGTGTGGGCTTTTTGAATACATTTTTGACAACAAAATGAACTCCTTATTTTGAGGTAAAAGTAGATTAAGATACAGCTGAAAGAAATAATAGTGATTCCGTGAACTTTTTATTCAGTTTCTTCCAATGGTATTCTCTTGCCAGACAGTACAACAGGATTGCAGTAAAGTACTGCCATTGATGCAGTCAAGATAGAATATAAGCTGGGAGATGGCTCGGTTGGTAGAGGGCTTTAGTTCATGAGTAGGAGGACCTGAGCTGGGTATAGTGGTGCACACCTTTAAACCCAGCACTAGGGAGGCAGAGACAGGTGGATGGATCTCTGTGAGTTCCAGGACAGCCAGAGCTACATGGTGAGACCCTGTCTCAAAAAAAAAAAAAAAAAAAAAAAAAAAAAAAAAAAAAAAAAAGCAGGAGCAGGACCTGAGTTTGGGTTGTTACCACTCATTAACTGCTATGCATGGAGCTTTGTGCTTGTAATCCTGGTGACTGGGAGGCAGAGACAGGAGGACTCTGGGTCACTGGCCAACTAGTGTAGTAGAATCTGTGATTCCAGATTCAATGAGAGACTCACAAAACGAGGTAGACCAAGATGAAGGGAGACATCGGACATCAACCTCTGGCTCCCAGAGGCACACGGGAATGTCCACATGCATAGACTACACACAAATGTGGATAGAGACATAGACACAAAGACACAGAATAGGGCCTGCAGACTTGGTTCAGTGCTAAGTGCACTGCCTGCTCTTCCTGAAGACCTGGGTTCAATTCTTAGCACATGCATGGTGGCTCTTAACCATCTATAATGCTATTTCTGGGGCATTGGACTTCCCCTTCTGGCCTCCAAGGGCACTGCATGTGCGTGGTGCAGATTATGGATGGGCAAAACACCAATTCACATTAAGAAAAAGACAGAGCAATATTGTCAGGGCAAGCATCCTTACCTTTGGCTTTTTATAGCTTCTATCTTCCTCATCCTTCTCCCTTTAGTTTCCGTCAGCCAGTAATTTATTCTTCATTTCTACACCTGTCATCAGAACAGTGTTACACAAGTGTGGAAGTGTACAGTGTGTGATCCTTTGAGATTGGCCTTTTTACCTTAGCATAGGCTGTTTCATATTACTGTTTTATGTCTTTTCTCCTTTTAAAATTTGTTTTGAAAATTTCATACATGTTTTCTTAGTTAGGGTTACTCTTGCTATGTTGAAACATGGCCAAACGCAAGATGGAGAGCAAAGGGATTATTTGGCTTAAACTTGCACATCATAGTCTGTCACTGAAGGAAGTCAGGCAGGAACTGAAACAGAGCAGGAGCCTGGAGCCAGGAGCTGATGAAGAGGCCATGGAGGGGTGCTGCTTACTAGCTTGCTCTCCATGTCTTTCTCAGCCTGCTTTCTTACAGAACCCAGGGCCACCAGCCCAGGGATGGCTCCACCCTCAATGGGCTGGGCCCTCCTCCATCAGTCACTAATTAAAAAAATGCCCTACAACAGATATTAAGAAGGCATTTTTTTTCCTATTGACGTTTCCTCCTTTCAGATAACTCTAGGTTGTGTCAAGTAGTCATAAAACTTGCCAAAACACATGTGTACAGTGTATCTGCTTAATCCCCACTCCTCCATCCAGCCCCCCTTCTCCCTACATCATGTCTCCCCATTGCATGTCAATTTCATGTAGTTTTTTTAAAAAACCTACTAACCCCAATTAGTGCTGTTCCTATGCATAGTGTGTGAGGTCATCCACAGAGGCATGGGCAACTAACCAGTGGTCATCTCCGACCTGAAAGAAAAATGACCCTCCATTCCCGCCATTAGCCCCTAAGCTAAGGATGGGGCATCAGCAGCCCCTCCTCCTCCATGCTAGACTTTGTAAAGCTCTCGAGCTTGTGGAGGTCTTGTGCAGGCTACCAACACCAGCTGCTGTGAGCGTCCAGAGGCCAGCCTTTGACAGCACGCTTCTCTGTCCTCAGCTTTTATATTTGTTCCGCTCCCTCCTGCATGATGTTTTTTTGAACCTTTTTGGGGAGAGGGGATTGACATATATGGGTGTTCAGCATGACTGACTGCTCACAGTTGCTTATTCTCAGCAGTTTGAGCAGGTAAATGAGCTCTGCATTAACCACTACCCTCTGCAATAAGAAGTTTCTCTGCTCAAGGCTGAGAGCTGTGGTTTGGGCCCTTTTTAAGTTGTTGGGTAGTAGCTATTCCATGGACACATCTCAGTTTGTTAAACCACTAACCTATTGAAGAACATCTGGTTTCATAATTTGACAATTATGAGCCAAGCTGTTATAAACATTTGTACACAAGTGACTTGTTAACATGAATTTTTATTTCTTAAAGATAAATAAATACCCAGGACAGCAATTACTGCTCCTATGGCAGTTGCTTGATTAGTTTTTCAACAAACTGCCGAAGTGTCCTGTAGCTTATCTTTATCATATTACAGTTCTGCTAGCAACAAATGACAGATGAGTGCACAGGTTGTTTGAATTCTTGCTGGCATTTGTTTTTGCCATTGTGTGTTGTGTGCCTTTGTAAGGTGTGGACACACGTGGGTGTGAGAGTGTGTGTGTGTGTGTGTGTGTGTGTGTGAGAGAGAGAGAGAGAGAGAGAGAGAGAGAGAGAGAGAGAGAGAGAGAGAGAGAGAGAGAGAGAGGGAGAGATCTACATGTGAGGGTTAGAGTCAGTGTCCATGTTGGGTGTGTTCCTCTGTCACTTCTCCACCTTCCTTTTTTGAGACAGTGCCTTTGATTTGAACTGGAAACACTTCATTTCAGCTTCCCTTTCTGTTCTGAGAATGTCTTTTCCTATCTTTATTCTAATTGGATTGTGTTTGTATTGTTGACTTTAAGATTTCTTACACATACACATATAGAAATATAATGAAATGTTAGTCTTTCATAGAGGTGGGCTTTCTATTTTTTCCCTATTCTGCAGCATATCTGTTGTTCTCCTGACAAGTTTTTCACCAAGAAATGAAGTCCAGTATATCAAATGTCCCTTTCACTTTTGGTATTAAGTCTAAAACCTCTTTGCTTTGCCTCATTTTCTTAAAGTTTTCTCCATTTCCCCCACAAGTTTTGTAGTTTTCTACATTATGTAATGTCTGTGATCCATTTTGAATTACTTTTTGCACAAAATGTGAAATCTAGTTTACTGTTCCTTCTGCCTCTCTCTTTCCAACTTGTGGATGGCCCCTAGTTTCACCACATCTGTTGAGAAGACTTTCTTCCCTCTGTGGAGTTGTTTTTGTGCCTTTATCAAAAATTAGATGTATTTGGAGGAACTTCTTGGTTCTGTATTGTTCTAGTCATCTGTTTTTCTGGTGTGTTGTCAAGAGTGTACAGTCAGATTCAGTAGCTTTTTTTTCTACATTTTGTTTTTTCTTATTTATAGTGATTCTCTTTCCTTTGCTTTCTATGTAGATTACATAACAGTCTATGTTCTCAGAGATCTCTTTAGCAGTGTGATAGGAATTGTGTTGGATCTGCATTTCACATCAGGGAGAATGGACATCTAATCATGAACATAACATGTACAGTAGATTTTGAATCTCCCCAAAGACCCGTGTGTTGAAGGCTTAGTTCCCTGACTCCAGTGCTATTGGAAGATGGAGGAAGCCTTAGTGGCAGGGCTGGTGGAAGGAAGTTAGGTCATTGGGGACCATTAGAAGGGAGGATTGGAACTGTGGCCCCTTTTTGTTTCTCTCCCCCGATTTCTGGCTGCCATGTGTTCCCACTCTGATATATTGCCTTACCACCCACAAAAGCACAGAGCCAGCTCCTGAGCAGGGACCCTCAAAACTGAGCACCAAACCCTTTTCTCCTGGCAAGCTCTTTACCACAGGGGTCTTGTCACAGTGAGGAGAAGCTGACTAAAGGCAAGTCTCTTGTTTGTTCTCTGGCGGTGGTGCATAGTTTCATCAGCAGTACCTTTCTCTGGATTAGCACACTGCCATATTGTGATTTGTTATTTACCCCCACTCCCCCAGACTTTTATATTCCTTGAAGGTAGGACTGGGCCATCTCTTTTGTTTTTCTTTATATGCATGGCTGTTGAGTTGCAATAGGAGAGATAGTCAGTTTCAGAGACCTTAAGGGTGAAATAAGACCTTAGGAGAGGCCACTGGATTTGCTGGTCTCCGACCTCAGGCCGGGATCTCTCCAGAAAGATGGAGGATGAAGGAAGAGGCTTTCGGTCTTCCTTTCTTCACTTCTCTGATTCCCTAATCTGCTCTAACCTTTGTTCCTTTGGTGAGGTTTCACAACTCTGGCCAAAGATTCCCTCTCACCTGTGAGGACTGTTACTATCAGTTCAACTGCTCTCCTCCTCCCCGAACCTTTGACCTGCCCGTGTTACCCCACTCCAGTGACCCTCCACATGCATTAGAGTGCCCACAACTGCTTTCTATAATTAGATCCCTATCAGGGGCATAGTATGATCAGTTTTTACTTAATTCCCTGTAACATTAATATTGTGTTCAGAGTAGACTCATATTTTGATTTTTATATTATTTCACTATTCCAGAGTTTTGGTGGTTTTAATTTAATCTAGAAATCATCCTTTTAAATTCAAAACTTACCAGAACCAAAACAAACAAACAAACAAACAAACAAATATGTATTTTCAATTTAAAATTAAGAGCTGAATCATAAAGGTTAATATTTTTCAACTTAAAATTAAAAGGTAAATCACTTCCAGGTTTTTAATTTTTGAATGTCTGTAGTATTTAGGGCTTTCCCATGTCATCATCCGAGGACAGTTTGTAGGAGTAGCTTCTCTCTTTCTCCCACGTGACTTCTGGGGATGACACTCAGATCCCAAGGCTTGGGCGCAGTGCCTTTATCCTCTGAGGCAGCTTGTTGGCCCATCTTTAAGGTCTTGATTTTCCCCCATGGCCCTAGAACGCCAGGAGTCATTAATTTGATGTTTTTTTATGCCTCTCCTCTATCCCTCCCAGCTGCTGTTTGAGTCCCTGAGTCATTGCTGTGTTTTTGGTTATCAGTCACTGAGGTGCTCCGAGGGTGCTGGGCTGGTAATGGCTAATGGAGCTTTGCTGTGGCATGCCATTTTATTTGGATGGCAAGTTACCTTTTCTTTTCTAAAGTATGTTTTTCATTTGAAAACTGCTTTTACGGCTTTACACGTACCTACCTACCTTGGAGCTGACTCATCATGTGACCATGTTGTAATTATTTTTATTATGACTTTTTTATTCTTATTTTTGTTTTTATTATATGTACCTACCTTGAAGCTCACGCATCATGTGCCTGTCTTGGAGCTGACTCATCACGTGATGAAAGCTGTCGATATTTTCAACTTAAGTGAATGCAAACATCGTCTGTTCTAAAACTTTGTTCATATAGAGGAGCTAGGAAAATGGCAGAGTTTTTTACTTTAGTCTTTAGCATATGCTTTTATTCAGTAGCTTCCACATAAGAGTGAATCTAAGTGATTGGCTGAAATAACAGAGCCTCTCTCTTTCCAGATTGCAGCCGTTCTCCGGAAGCGTAAGCTGGAGTATTACCTGTACAAGCTGCTCCCTGAGATCCTCCAGTCCGCCTCTTTCCTGACCGCTAATGGGGCCTTGTATATTACTTTCTTCTGTGTTTTAAGGTTGGTGCTCATAATCACCACTGCATGTTAATGAATTTGCTATATTGAAATGGAAACTGTCTTGCTGTTGCTGTGAAGAAACACCACAACTGAGGCAACTTGCAAAGGCATTTCATTGGGCACTTCTATACAGTTTCAGAGGGTGAGAGTCCATGATGAACACGGCAGGGAGCATGGCTGCTGGCAGCCCTGGCACTTGAGCAGTAGCTGAGAATACACATCCTGATCCTGATCCACAGGTGGCTGGGGAAGAGGGAGAGGAGGAAGAGGGAGGGACAGTGGAAGAAAGAGGCAAGAGAGGACACTGGCCTGGTGTGGGCTTTTTAAACTTCAGAGCCATCCCCCCACCTCTTCCACCCCCATTCTCCCCAACCCCAGACACAACTCCTCCTACGAGGCCATACCTTCTCACCCTCCTGAACACTCCACCAACTGGGAATCAAACATTGGAATATGTGAGCCTATGGGGTCTATCATCATTCAAACCCTACGGCAACAAAGGTCTGTTTGCATAATTGTGATTCAGGTTACTCTCTTTCTAGTTTAATTTGTGAAATAACATTTACCTCCAAGAAAATTTGTCAAAACAGGAACCTTGGATCTTGGCCTCATGATGTAAATTTCAAATTACTGGCCTGATTATGCAACAAAAGCACTTCAATATAACATTCCTTTTCTAAAGCCTACTGTAGTTCTGAGGTAGTTGGTCAGGATTTCTCATCAGGATCAGAATTCAAGAATGACCAGAAATTCAAAGCAACTGTCATATGAAGTTGGGTCCATAAAAGACACATGGTTGTGCCTCAGAGAGTGAGTAAGTTCCTGGCGTCTCCTCCTGCTGGACAGTGTTCTCATTCAGGCTTGTATTCCATCCCTGTGCTTCCTGCTGTCTGATGGACACAGTTCGACTTTCAGCCTTTTGAGTGCTGTTCTTAGCAACTTCTCACTGCTGTTGGAAGCAAACGTTTATATCTGTCAAGTTAAAAGTCACTTCATGTTATCTTCATCCTTGGGTTGTCTCAAGTAGTTTTGTATATTTTAGTTAGAATTAAGCATATAATTTCCGAATGGCTCTTATAGATTTTTTTTCTTTTAGCCCTAGTATTTATAAGCTTTATATAGTAGAGGCAGTAACTAGTAAAGTTTCATGCTACAGAGCAGATTGTATCTTGAAATTGACTTGGATATCTGTGTAAGGAGCTTGACCCTGTGGTCTCTGCAGTGCCAAAACTCGTTAGAACCTCAGGTACTGACCGCCCTGGAAGCTGCTGTGGCCACACACTGTTCTGTGGACTGCCTGGCTAAACAGTGGAAGCGTAGTTGATTTAACAATAAGATAGTGTCGGTGTTCTCCCTGGAGCTGTCTTCCTAAGTCCCTTTTCTCTAGAGCTTCGTAGATCCTGTAAGGGAAACCTCCTTGCAGGCTTTCAGACAAAAGGTTTTTAATGTCTCATAAGTGCTCATTAAGTGTTCATGGCAGTTAAAAAAACCCAGATTTCAATGAAAAAGATCATTTCTCAGATTCTTGATCCTTGTCTTTCTCTGCCTGCCCTCTACACTCCCCCATATTATATATATAGACATATGTACATATATTTGTGCAAATATGTGTGTATATGTATACATCTCTCTCTCTCTCTCTCTCTCTCTCTCTCTCTCTCTCTCTCTCTCTATATATATATATATATATATATATATATATATATATATATATATATATAGCTACTGATCAGTTTTGTTCAGATCATTTCTTACATTTAGAAGCTGGTTCTCTTTTTCTTAGGAGCATGTTTTGAAAGAAAAACATATCACATATCTGAAGCAAGGTATAGTGGCGCATGGCTTTTATCTTAGCACTCTGGTGGTTTAGGAGTTTGAAGCCAGCCTGGACTACATAAGTGAGTTCCAGGCCAGTCAGAGCTACAAAGTGAGACCCCCTTTCAAAAACATGTATTTCTGATGTCTCTAAATTTGTTTGGAAACATAATCAGTTAAGCTATTTGTAACATTTTGGGTACTATGAAGATTCCTACTTTCAATAACTAATGTTAATAAATAAGAAATAGTATCCACATAAAGCTAAAAAATATGTAATACTTCAGCAAGTGCTGCAAGAAAACATGAAGGGTTGTAAAGTGTAGAAGCAATCCCTTTTGAAATACCACTTGTGAGTCAGTGGGTGGCACACCCTACACTCAGGAGAGAAGGCAGGAGACAGAGGCTAGCCTGGGCTCCATGGTAAGCTAAAGGACATTATGGAATACACAGTAAAACTGTCTCACAAAAACAAACCAGATCTAAGCCAAGCAGCATCCATAACTACCATCTCAACAAGAACACTGGCAATGCTTGCAGAAACAGCTGGCATTTTCTGTAGACCTGCTGTGAGTGCTGCAGAGTGCTGGCGGAGAGGGATGGTGCATCTGGTCTGGGACTCGGTGGATCTGGGGTACTGTGGGGTTCTTGGATAAAAGGTGGGCGGAGAAGAGAAGCTTCTGTTTGTAAGGGCTGAAATGACCAACTAGGAATTTCATACAAAAATTCCAAATTTGAATTTCAGGAAGATCCTTGGAAAATTCTACTCCTGGACTCCTGGCTTTGGTGCTGCTCTACCAGCCTCCTATGTGGCCATTCTAATTGAGAGGAAAAGCAGGTAAACTTCACATGTCTACATGTTTAATAGAATTAGTTACCTGAAAGAATTTGATTTTATTTTTGCATATTAGTTATTATTACACAGGGATGAGAAACCTTTCCCTATGTATTTTTTCCATTGTGCAGCTGTTTGATTGAAATTAATTCTACATGAACATTATATTTATTGTCTATAAAATAAATATAAGGATATTGTAAAGATGCAACACAAAAATAAAGAAATGTAAATATAAAATAGTGAACAGAAATACCAGCTTCTTTTTAATTAAGTAATAGAAGGTTCTGTGATACAGCCTAATTAAAGCATGCTTATGCAGATTCCAGCGGCAGCCCATTTCCTTCACTGTATAGCACCTTCGTTATACCTAAGGAAGTTAATCAATTTTCTGTTGCCATCTAGGTCTGGTCCCTGCTGAAGGCTCACTGACTACCCTTTCATAGCAATTGCCCTCTGTAAGGAATCTTGTGAACAATTTTTTCTATTGTTATTCACATAAAATTTTCCATGTGAACTCATTCATACCATCCGTAGAACGTTATATAAGTTGTTGAGTCAGGGCAGTGAGAGCTGATGTTAAGGCCTTTCATAAGAACGAATTTGTCACTGCATGCATTGCTAAACTCAGAGACCTCATGGATGTTGTAATGCCTGAGAATTCAAAACAGGTTTTATTCTGCCTCAAAAGACAGCACAGCACAGAGCTCAGGTGGGGACTTCAGAGCCGACCTCTGGCTTAATAGTCTGGCTCTGCCACTAACTGTGTCCTCTCTGGCTTGTTCTTTCTCTGAAAAATGGGAGTAATGACAGTCTCTCATGCTTTCAGATGATTTAGTTAATATATGAAAAGATAATTAGAACAGCACAGTTATGTGCATGGTAAGCATAACTTTTTTTTGCATGTAATTAATGAGAGAGTTATTCTGTTGATGGCATCTTGAATCACTTTTAAAATGTGAATATTGGTTTTGAAAACATGTTCAAAAGATCTATTAGTCACACGAAACTTTAAACCTGTCTTTTTTTTTTTTTTTTTCCTTTTGGGTGGAAGAGTGTTTACTAGAGCAGGGACAGCTCATCATCATGACTGAAGAAAATGACAGGCCTTTTTCTAGAAGCATCCTTAATCACTGTGGCATGATTGACTTTTAGCATTTAAGTAGGATTATATTTTTGTAGTTATCTGATCATTTCAGCAGGAACTGGTGACATGAGTTTCCACAAAACTTCCAGAGTCAGCAGTTAGCAGTTTGTAATTTTACTTCATTTGCATGTGAGTGCATGTGTGTGTGTGTATGTGGCTGTGTGTGCTTATCATGTGGAAGCATGCTGTAGACATTAGGACCCTCTGTCTGAAACTTTATCAAAACATTTCCCTGCATAATCACAAATGTTCTCACACATAAGGAAACTAACAGTTATTCCTTGCTTTTGTGTAGATTGAAGTTTCTCGGTCCCACCCAGACAGCAACTGTTTTTATAAAATAATCACTCAGAGGCTTAATATTAACTACAAACTGTTTGGTCTGTGGCTCAGGCTTCTTGCTAGCTAGCTCTTTCATCTTAAATTAACCCATTTCTATTAATCTATGTATTGCCACATAGCTGTGGCATAACCAGTCTGCTGGCATCTCATTCCTTGGGTGGCTGGATGGCTGTCCTCTGACTCTGGGAAATGCAAATCAGAGCCACACGGAGACACCACCTCACACTACACAGAAGACCTGCTGGAGGGAACCGGAACCAGCAGCCACTTTAGCAAACACCTCGAAGTTACTCAAAAGGTTAAACATGACACCAGGTCAGCGAGCAAGTCTACAGCTGGGTTCATTCACCAGAGAAATGAAAAGATTAAGTCCATTCGGAAATGCGCACAAGCCTAAGGCAGCGTCATTCACACCTGGAAGCCTAAGGGGTTGGAAGCTCCATCACATGGGCTCTCTGAGGGCAACGAGCAGTGAGGCAGCACTTCACTTCATCTTAATCTTCAGTTTGAATGTACCACCTAACTTTATTCCTTGCCATTGGCCAAAACAGCTTTATTTATCAACCAATGAGAGCAACACATTCACAGCATACAGAAAGACCATCCCACAACATTTTTATATGTTTATTATGTGTTTATTCTAATTTTAAGGTTGTGTTGCTGTTAGTATTTAAGGCTTTGGATATCCTTATCACTGCTGAAAGTTATTCTGTAGATTATGCTTATAGTAGATTAATTAATGTCCTTTTCTGTAAATTTTTCTATCATAGTCTGTGTTACTTTTTTGATAAGGAATTACTTTGCAGTGAATCTAAAATAATAAAAGGTCCTATGCTGTTAATATTATTTTATTGCATTCTTGCTTTCCTGTTTGTGACCTAATAAGGTTTTCTGTGTAGCTTAATTTATGCCTAGGTTTTAAAAAGATAATTTTATGAATGCTTGAAAAATGGATGTTCTATTATTAGGGTTGAAAGGTATTTCTAAGTTCCATGCTGGTTATTGTGTTGTTTAGATTGTATCTTCCTTTTGAGGTAGAGTCTCTGTTATTAAAATATTTGAAGGACTTGGCATAGTGGCACACACCTGTACTCCCAGCACTGGGGAGGCAGAGGTGGAGGCAGAAGGAGCGCTCTGAGCTTGAGGCCAGCCTGGTCTACATAGTGAGTTTCAGGTTAGCCAGGGCAACGTTGTTAAGTCCATACCTAAACAAACAAACAAACAAAAGTTTTTATTCCTTTTGGCTTGAGTTCTATGTTGTTATATACATCACAATCGGGATTCTTTTTGTTTTTGCTTAGTATGTCTTAACATTTTTGAAACAGTTTATGTGTCTCTCATTTCATTTTGTTTGGGGAACCAATTTGAAAATCTTTGTATTTTGAGTAATATATATATAGTTCCTGGTACCATTGACGCCATTTATCGATATCACTGCCATGTTTTCTTTTTAGTTGTGCATATTATCTTCAGTGAAGCACTGTGGGGCCCATCTGCGTTTAGCCTTTAATGTTGAGAAGTTCACAGGCTCAGCGATGCAGGGTGCTTCTACTCTCCTGTCCTCTCACTGCACCTAATGTGAAACTAGGAAGTGGACATGGCTGTCACTGCCTGTAGAACTCAGGGTTCCCGTTTTCACTGCACTCATGTGTATGTGACAGTTCTGAGCAGCTTGTCCTCACGGGCTGACTTGTTTAATCCCCATTGCTGTCTGTACACAGTATGCTTTCATCACCACAAAGAGGACTTGAAGAGCTGCTGAAATGGAACCATGGAAGTGTATTATTTTAACGCAGGCCTTTTCTTTCCTTTTTAAACTAAGCATCATGCTGTTGATCCACCCAAGATGTTACCTGTATCACCAGTTCATTCCTTTTCTATTGCTTAGTTTTCCGTTATAGAAATATACAGGTGTGTACTTACGATTTATTCATCTTGTTATTCTACCCATGGCATAGTATTACTTTCCATCTATTTTGATTTTTTACATTTCTTTCATCAACTTTTGTCATTAGCAAATGTAGCTTCCATATCCTGTTTCAGAACAGTTGTAGTGTTCTTAGTATGAGTTTTGTTCATGCTTGTAAAAGAATAGTGGTTTTAAGTATATTTGTAAAGTTGTTCAATCTTCAGCATGGTCAATTCCAGGAATTTATTTTCACCTCCAATGAAGCCCCTTTGATAACTCACACTCATTCTCCACCCGACCCAGTCCTAGCAGTCACCAATCAATTTCGTGTCTACATATTCTCTTCTCCGGTTGTTTCATGTCAGTGGAGTCACACAGTATGTGGTTGTAGTCGGACTTGCTTTTTGGGCCGCCAGCTCACAAAAAAGAAAAAAAATGACACAGAGACTTACTATTAATTATGAAAGTTCAGCTTTAGCTTGGGCTTGTTTCCTAACTGGCTCTTATAACTTAAATTACCCCTCCCTCTTTTTTCTTTTTTTTTTTTTCTTTTTTTTTTTTGGTTTTTTAAGACAGGGTTCCCCTGTGTAGCTCTGGTTTTTTGGGAACTAGCTTTGTAGACCAGGATGGCCTCGAACTCAGAGATCTGCCTGTCTCTGCCACTGCCTCTGCAGTGCTGGGATCAAAGATGTGCCTCCCCACCCCCAACACACTCGTCACCTCATCTCCATGATAGCCATTTTGGTTATTCGACTCCCTCTTTCTTCTCCCAGAGTTCTCTCTGTCCAGAAGTCCCTGCTCTACCTCCTGCCTAGCTGTTGACTGGGCAGCCCTTTATTAAACCAGTCACAGTGACCACAACACGTGGTCACTGGTGAGTGGTCCTGTTTGCTTGGCTGATGGCTTGAAATTCAGGCTATTGTGTGCCTTGCTGCCTCACTGCTCATGAGAGAGCTCAGAGAGCCCATGTGATGGAGCTTCCGACCCCTTAGGCTTCCAGGTGTGAATGACGCTGCCTTAGGCTTGTGCGCATTTCCGAATGGACTTAATCTTTTCATTTCTCTGGTGAATGAACCCAGCTGTAGACTTGCTCGCTGACCTGGTGTCATGTTTAACCTTTTGAGTAACTTCGAGGTGTTTGCTAAAGTGGCTGCTGGTTCCGGTTCCCTCCAGCAGTATAAGTTCTTCTGTGTAGTGTGAGGTGGTGTCTCTGTGTGGCTCTGATTTGCATTTCCCAGATGGCTAGTGATACCAGGCTTCTTTTGATGCATATCTTCTATTAAGAAATGTCCTGCTGCTGGGAGTGCAGACTTGTGCAGCCACTTTGAAATCAATATGGTGGTTTCTCAGAAAATTGGGAATCAATCTACCTCAAGACCCAGCTATACTTCTCCTTTAGGGCGTATACCTAAAGGATGCTCCATCCTTCCACAAGGACACTTGCTCAACTATGTTCATAGCAGCTTTATTCATAATAGCCAGAACCTGGAAACAACTTAGATGCCCCTCAACCAAAGATAAAGACACAATGGAGTGTTACTTAACTGATAAAAGCAATGACATCAGGAAATTTGCAGGCAAATGGATAGAACTAGAAAAAATCATCCTGAGTGAGGTAACCCAGGCCCAGAAAGACAAACATGGAATGTATTCACTTGTAAGTGGATATTAGCTGTAAAGTAAAAGATAATCATGCTATGGAACACAGACCCAGAGAGGCTAAGTAACAAGGAAGGCTTAAGGGGGAACACAGGGATCTCCCTAGGAAGGGGAAATAGAATAGGTTTCTTGGGTGGACTGGGGGCAGATAGGGTTGGGAACAGGAGTAGTCAGGTGGCGGTGGGGATGAGGGTGGGAGGTGGGGTGAGGGAGAATATACTGGGAGAAATTACTTGAATTGGGGGGTCATTTCAGGGATGAGGTGGAAACCTAGTTGCAATAGAAATCCATGGAATCTATGAGAGTAATCTTAGCAAAGATTCCTAGCAATGGGGCACGGGGAGCCTGAACCAGCCTTCCTCTGTAACCAGGCAAGGCCTCAAGTGGAGGGACTGGGACACCAACCCAGCCACAAAACCTTTGACCTACAGTTTGTCCTGCCCGCAGAGTGTTCTGGGACTGGAGCCAAGCAGAATTGTCATCAAAGAGACCAGAGAGACTTCATCCAGCAACTGATGGGAGCAGATGCCGAGTCCCACAGCCAAACGTTAGGCAGAACTCAGGGAGAGGGGGAGGAAGGCTCTGAGGAGCCAGAGAGGTCAGGGGCACCAGGAGAACATGGTCCACAGAATCAACTGACTGAGACTCATGGGGGCTTGCAGAGATCAGGGAGCCTGCAGGGGTCTGACTTAGATCCTCTGCGTGTATGTTAAGCCTGAGTAGCTTGATGTTCTTTTTTTTTTTTTTAAATTTTTTGTTTTTTTGAGACAGGGTTTCTCTGTGTAGCTTTGCGCCTTTCCTGGAACTCGCTTTGGAGACCAGGCTGGCCTCAAACTCACAGAGATCCGCCTGCCTCTGCCTCCCGAGTGCTGGGATTAAAGGCGTGCGCCACCACCACCCAGCCTATAGCTTGCTGTTCTTGTGTGGGATTCCTAACAGTGGGAGTGGGGTGGTTGCTGACTCTTTTGCCTACTTGTGGGACTCTTTTCCTTCTACTGGGTTACCTCATCCAGCCTTGATGGGATCGTGTATGTCTGATCTTATTGTAGCTTGCTGTACTGTGTTTTTGGTTGATGTCCCTGGGAGACCTACTCTTTTCTGAGAGGAGGCGGAGGAGTGGTGGGTCTGGGGGAAAGGGGAGGTTGGAGGGAGAGACTGGGGGGAGGGGAAGGAGGGGAAACTGAGGTCAGGATGTAATTTATGGGAGAAGATGAGAGGAGAATAAAAACAAAAAAATATCATTTTGTCATTGGATTACTTACTATTTAGCTATTGAGTTGCAATTGTTTTTAGATATTCTAGATGCAAGCTTTTGCATCTACAGTTTGCAAATATTCTATATATTTGTTCTATGTATTTGTCTCACCACTTTCTTGGGTCATGTCTTTCAGAACACAGAAAAATATTCTTTTTTTTTTTTTTGGTTTTTCGAGACAGGGTTTCTCTGTGTAGCTTTGTGCCTTTTCTGGAACTCACTTGGTAGCCCAGGCTGGCCTCGAACTCACAGAGATCCGCCTGCCTCTACCTCCCGAGTGCTGGGATTAAAGTCGTGTGCCACCACCGCCTGGCTCAGAAAAATATTTTGATTAAGGCCAGGTCATCCTTTTTTTTTTTTTTTTTTTTTTTGGACAGCATGTTCCTGTACAGTCCAGACTGACTTTGAACTCACTGTGAATACCAGGCTGGTCTTGAACTTGTGATTCTCTTTCCTTAGTTTCCTGAGTTCTGAAAATACAGATATGCCCTATCATGCCTGTCTCCTTTTTAGTAACCTTTTGTTGACTGTGTTTTTGGTATCATGGTTAAGAAACAGTTAGCAAGGGGAAACTGTGATTAGTGTGTAAAATAAATGAAAACATTTAATAAAAAAGAAACAATTATCAACCCAAAGGTTTACTCCTGATTTCTTTAAGAGCTTTATAATTTTACCTCTTACATTTGAGTCTTTTGTCTATTTTGAGTTAATTTTTGTGTATGACTGGAAGTACAGAAATATGTTTTACATTTCATCCTCTATATACTTATGACTTACTACTCCATGTAAATGTCATTGACCTTGTGTCCTGATCCTGACTCATGACCTTGCTGCTCTCATTTGTTCTGGGAGTCACTGGTACCTTCCTACAGATGTTACCTGCCAATGGAAAAGCTTTATTTCTCTTCCAGTCTACATGTATTATCATCATTCTTGTCTTACTGTGTACAGTCTCCTAGCCCTGGTCCTGATGCTAGCAAATGGCACTCAGTCTTTTACCATCAACTGTGATGCTGTAAGCTGTAGTGTTTTTATGTGTGCATTATCAGCTTTATAAAGTTCACATTTAGTCCAATATGTTCAGGACCTTTATCATGAACAGATAGAGTAATTTGCTGTATGGCTTTTCTATGTCAGTATGTTCATATGGTTTTTCTTTGGCTTATTTATAGTGTTTTTTTAAAATATGAATGAAGTTGGGATTGTTGATGATGTTATCTACATCTGGATTTCTTAACCTTGGAAATATTGACAGATTTTCATCCAGAAGAGTGCTTTATGGGGAAGACTGTCTTGTGCCTGAGCCTGTACATGCTGTTGGCTCTTTCTTCTTCCTCACCTTTGGGAAAGTCTCTGGATAGTGCCAAATGTCCACCTGGGGCAACTAGTCCTTGTTGAAAACTAATGATCTGTTTCTGGTCAAATTCATTGGTCTAAGTTTATCACTTGCTGAGGAACGTGTAAGACCTCCAGCTGTGGTTGGAAATTGTCCCTGTCTTTAAATGAGTGTCTACAATGGTTTTATCCTTATGTCCTTTTGGTGTGCTTTTCTCAGTATGCTATGGTCAGTGTCAAGTGTCCTCCTGCAACTCAGGTATTTTCTTGTTGTGAATTGTCTTTTTCTTAGCTACACAGAGTCTGCTCCTAGCATTACCAGTCATCCTAGCATAGCTGCTTTTGCCCCTGAGTGCTGACTGGATGTATTGTCTATGTTTTTAAATTTAGGTTCAAGCATCTATGCCTTTCTTTGTGTTAAAGTCTTTTTTTCCCTCAGATAGCTTGTAGTTGAATTTTTAAACAACATTTATTCTTGACTTTTAATTAGATTATTTAGTTCATTAACATTTGGTTTATTTTTTGATGGGGTAGGTTAGCTCTGCTATTTTATTATTACTTTAATTTTTTTGTGTGTTTGTGTTTTTTCTTCCTTTGCATTACTAGGCCACTTTAAGACTTTATTTATTTATTTTTGCTTGCTCTGTCACTACAACACAGGCCTTTAACTTTCCAGCTTCTCAATGTTAATATTTCACCACCTCGCAAAATGTAGAAACCTATCTGGGTCCAGTTTAGAGGCTGATTATGCGGTATTTAAGTTATAACTTCATCTTCTACAGTATTAAGTGGAGTTGAACTACAGTGATACCAAAGTCAAAATGTGTAAGGAGGTAGCAGTGTAACATCCAAGGACAGGAAGAGTAGATGTCTGGACGTTAAATGATGGTGGGATTAGTATCCTTAGTGTTGTTTTTATGCTCACTTTTGATGGGTGGTTTTTTTAAAGCTTTTTTCTTATATGTCCTTTAAGAGGGCTTTTTGCATTAATGTTTCCATCTTAGTCACCAGTTAGTCACACAAGATTCCTGCTATTACAGACTATGGGCTATTTTAAATAGTAGTTGAAGTGGTTTGCTGTTTGTTTGTTGCTTTAAAAGCAATCAAATACTTTATCTTCTTTTTTAACTGCCTTTGTTACCAGAAATTTTGGAAACTCCCACTGAGTCCTGTGACAGTCGGGCTCCACTTTGGCATTCTTACTCATTAATGAAAGAGTTTAAGGACAGACTGAAAAGGAAGTTTGAGGACAATTTTATTAGAGTTTGAAAGAAAAACCCCAGGTTAGGCAAGCTGTAAACGTCGGCCGCTCCTGGGAGGAGGGAGATGGAGAAGAATGGAGAAAACCATGCAGTTTAGGTTAAGTGGATGTGGAAGTCAGCCACTTAGCAGACTGCAGCCACAGATAAGGAAGCTGAACATTAGAGAAAGCGTGAAAAAGCCCAGAGTATCAGAGAAAGCGTACTTAGGCTCTGGCCAGCATCTGAAAGAAGACTAAAGAGAAGGGACAATTATGCCTGTAAGATGGGCTGACCCCACAGAACCTCTTGACTGTTTATTTGTAGGAAATTCATTATGGGGAGGGAATTCTAGGAAGGAAAAGTACATTAGCTCATTAAAAATGGAATTCTTCCTTCTGTTTCTTTAGGTGAAGGTGAAACCACTTTCCTAGGGATGCTTCTGCCTTCCTGAGGGGTGGTCCCTTATCCAGGTCATTGACCCGCCCAACCACAAGGCTGGGTCTCTATCTAGACCAGAGGCTTTATTCTTTTGGTCTGAAGGGAATAGTTTTCCCTTAATGGGCTCTTACTGTTACATTGGTATTACCATGTGGCTGAAGAAGAAAAATCAAACTTGTACGTGATAAGATTTTTACATAATTGAACTGTGTGAAATCTGTTGATTTATTTCCATTGTTTACTAGGTGATGAGATTTATGATACTGGGAAATAGCTCTGTAGGGTTTTGTGTTCAGAGCTGTGTGTGCAAGCACAACAACTATACCTGGTTGGTTCTGTTCAAATTTCCAAGGTCCTTTGTTTTTGCTATCTAGGAATCGAACTAGGGCTTTATCTGTGTTCACCACTGAGCTGTATTCCCTGACCAAGTTTTAGTTCTTTAATATTCAAAGCCTAGGGACATTTTAAAAGCAGTTGTGCAGTTGTTTTTGCTTTCTTGTTTGTGTGAGTGCATGTGTGTAAGTGTGTGTGTGTGTGTGTGTGTGTGTGTGTGTGTGTTCAACTTTAAAACTGAGGAAAGTAGATTTTTTTTTCTCTATAAGCTGCCTTTGAGTTTTATTTTAAAGAAATTGGTTCAGTGCTTACCTAGAATTTTGTAAGAGTTAATGTAGTCACCAATTTTGCCCCGAATAAGTACTGTTTATGTGTTTTCAGTTTAAATTAAGGATATCTTAAATAGCAAGAGCCTCAATAGCTTATAAATAATTTATAAAAGTGAAGCTTTACAAACTTCAAAGTCATTATTTTTAGTACTGAAATAAAACATTATTATTGTTATTCCAGGAGGAAGATAGACTTGTAACTGTGGTTTTAGTTCACAGAGAAAATTAACAATGTACTGGTAGAAGCAGTCAGTAGGCAGCCAGAAATGTGATTAAATTTAGGGGAAAGGTAAAATAAAGTTGGACGTTTCTGTGCACACTGACATAGGAAAGCCCAGGAAAGAGGCTCTCTGGGTTTGTGTGCACACTGACATAGGAAAGAGGCCGTCTGGGGTTGAGTGCACACTGACATAGGAAAGAGGCCATCTGGGGTTGAGTGCACACTGACATAGGAAAGAGGCCATCTGGGGTTGAGTGCACACTGACATAGGAAAGAGGCCGTCTGGGTTTGTGTGCACACTGACACAGGAAAGCCCAGGAAAGAGGCTGTCTGGGATTGAGTGCTAGGAAACAGAGTGCAACTGAGTCTTACTTTCAGTATATATTCTAATATCTTTGAAATAGTAAAAGAAATGAAGAAATAGGTTGTGTAGGAATAGCACTTGGTGCTTTTCTTTTTTTTTTTTAAATAGTATTATTTGTATTCTTACATTTTAAAGCTTTGGCAGTGAAAACTTTATGATACACGCACTTGGAGCTCAGATGTGTAATTAGTTTTGCAGTGGTGCGATGCCATTATAGAATGTGAATCTCTTGTCTGCATTTTCTGTATACACGGTAGGTATCTGCAAATGTGTCTTTATTTTCTTATCTGTCCTCCCTTCTTTCTTCTCCCTGCCCCTTCTCCATCTTCCTCCCATATCCCATGTCTGTCAGTCCACCCATCCTTTCAGAGCTAAGCTCGCTTTGCCAATTAGTTTCTTATACCTAGGAAGAGAGGGACCCTGAGTGAGTCCTAATCACATCACTATGAGCTTCTGAGAGAGCTTTGAAGTTCTTTCCAGGGCTCCTTTAAAAACTTGTGCCACAAAGAACTGGGTTCTTCTTAGCTCAGTTGGAAGTCTGGTAACATCTAGCTTACCCCAGGAGGGCTGTTAAGAAGGGGCTTTTTCTCTCTGACTCTAGGAAGTGCCTTGTGGTTCAGAAAGAAGTTGTTCTGATGGATTTTTCTTCCTTCCTTTTTTTTTTTCAGAATTGTTGTGGAATTTGCTTTGATATTTAGTTTTACTTTGGATAAGTTAAAAACCACAGTATGCTTAAAGATGGATTAAAATGAAAACCACTCTCATTGTAAGCACACTTTTGGGTTGAGTTATTAAGCACTATAGTAGTTAAGAAACATGTAAGCAGACAGGACCGAGATGAAAAGAAGGATGTAATATGCAAATCAGAGTTTGGTCTGTAAGTTCTTTACATACTTGTTTCCACAAGGTTTTGCCACCAGCCTCTGGGGTGCTTGTGGTGCTCAGGGAATTCTGTCACAGAATGGGGTCCCACATTCTTCATTTAGACTGAGAGTTTGTCCTGCTCGTTCCTATACCTTTCAGGGGAAGAACAGGGAAAACTTTCACTGTTTGGGAACTGTCTCTCTGTTTCTGCTTTCTCTCCTTTTCTCTGTTTTTCGGATGTAGACATGCTTTATATGTGTATTTAATAGTAAGATGTGTATGTATTTAGAATTGAGAAGTTAGGTTGTTTCTGCTGGCTCCCCAGTAACCTCAGGGAATATATTATCCATTATCATTCAAAACCTCGGGATAGGCTAAAAAATGTATGCAGTAAAGTTTCAAAGTGAAACACTGCTAGTCCTTCACTGAGAAGTGGTGATAACGCTGCTAGAAGATACCACTGTTTAGGATTTGGGCATCATGTTCGTCTAGTTTTGAATCTGCAAAGTATTACAGAGATTTAATTTTCTTTTTTCCTGTAGGTGTGTTGATGTTGTGGTTGCAGGGTTAGTTGATGTGGCAGTAGTTTAGTATAGCTGCTAAAATTCTGTGTGCTAGCTTAAGAGATTTCTTCCCACCAGAGAAAAGAGGGAGAGGGAGAGAGACCCTGTCTCAATTAAAAAAAAAAAGACATTGGGGGGTGAGTGGGAGGTGGGTGACTGTTGGCTTAGTCTGACCTTTGAGTAGGTGCTTAAGAGGGAGGAGTTACGGTTGCTATTCCTTAATAGCATTCTTCTTGATGATCTTGACTTAAAGTCCTCAGGAAGCCCCGAGGCCATGGCCCAGAAGCACCAGGAGAAAGAGGTTTTTGCGGAGCCCACTGTGGTGGTGCCTCTGTCAGGACATCAGGACTCTCTGTGGACCTTGAGATACTTTAATTCTCAGGACTCAGAGACTTAGCAGGGACCTCTTCTAAAGGTACCTGCTGCCTCATTGAGCTCCCTGGTCCTGAGTACACACAGCTCCCACACCTAGCCAACTCTTTGGATCTGAGCCGTGGTCCTCCAAGTAGTCCAGGATCACCTAGAGACAGAGGTGACTCTGATCAGGAAGTCACCTTTCGAAGAGCGAGGAGTGGACCAGGACATCTAGAGAGAATGGGCTGAGTACCCAGAGGATGGGACCCTTGTTTTCTTTCCATTTGCTGGTAACTGCCAGGGAAGCCCTGGAATCCCAGAATGACGGTAGTTGGAGGGAAGGGCTGGGTCCTCTAGTGACTTCTGCCACCGTTGCCCTCTCCGGCCTTGGGAATGAGGAGTTGGAAGAGGAATATGTAGGTTTTTTTTTTTTTTTTTTTTTTTTTTAACTCTTTGGGGCCCCACCACCCAGCTACTAAATAAATACTCAGAGACTAATTCTTACTTATGAATGCCCAGCCTTAGCTTGGTTTATTTCTAGCCAGCTTTTCTAACTTAAATTATCCTGTCTCTCTTTAATTACAGTTTGCCTCTCGGCTTTTTACCTTTATTCCATATATATTTCCTTCTTACTCTGCTGTTATCTGTGGGCCTGGCCCCTGGTGTCCTCCTCTCCTCCTTTTCTCTCTCTTCCCTTTTTCTCCTTATATTCATTCTCTCTGACTGCTAGCCCCGCCATCCTTTCTCCTGCCTACCTATTGGCCGTTCAGCTCTTTAATAGACCAAGCAGATGTTTTAAACAAGCAAAGTAACACAGCTTCACAGAGTTAAACAAATGCAACATAAAAGAATGCAACGTATCTTTGCATCATTAAACAAATATTCCACAGCATAAACAAAAGTAACCCATCTTCAACTAATCTTCCACAACAGGAATATGACTACCTCTTAAGTTTCTCAGTGATTTTTTTTTTTTTTGTCATATGTGTCATGTGGGAAGAAAGCCCCATTCCAGAGGCAGGAACACCACTTTCTGAGCAAGGAAGATACTCAGGATAGTGGGTGCAGAGGACCCAGGTCTCCCTGTTGATGTCCACTGGGCTGAAAATGAAGTCAGGCAGATAAGTGCAGAGGCCTGGGACTCTGAGGAGTGGAGGGACTATGTCAGCTTGGACAGATAAGCTTCTGGGTTGATTTTACTGCTTGTATGGGCTGGAGATTATGTGGGAATTTGTGGCTGTATCATTTATGCATGTAAGCAGCCAAACTGCTGTGATCTGGATCTTCCTTAGTCTGGGGGGGAGTCTATACAGAGATTGCATGGGGGGGTGGGCCCAGGTCATAGTATACTTTTCGATTTGCTTTCTCTTAGGGTTTGTCTACAGGTGGGCTGGAGGTTTCTGGTGGGATTAGGTGACCTGTTAGGCTGGAGGCATAAGACCACTTGGCTCATCTTTTGGCTGTAGTCTCCAGCCTTGCATTGTTGAACTCTGCTGAAGGTCATGGCAGCAGCTGGTAAGATTAGTTCAATGGGCTTGGCTGGAGTTGTCTTCAGTCAAGCAGAGGACGACTAGGCAAGGTAATGCACTTGTAGCAAGTGGGTGCTGCTGCTAGTGGAGGAGTAAATGGCTTGACTTTTGACCATGTCTGGGGTTCCCGAGGATGATGTAAACATTTTCATGTGGTGAGGTTGAAGGTGTTGAGCTGAAGGTCTGTAGGCAGCTGGCAGTGATGGTTCATCCTGACAAAAAATCATGATTCTAGGCTGAGGAGGCCCTGAAGGTTTTTGGGACTTTGTCAGCAATCCTAAAAGACAGAGGAATAGGCGTTGAAATGAACCACAGAGAATGAGCAAGCTGTTCAGTGATTGAGTTTCTGCCCAGGCTACAAGATGACCTCAAGTGTAGAGGACAAGCCCCCACACTTATTTACCCCAGGAGCTCTTGAGGAATGAGGGATAAGAGACTTAGAAGTAGAGAAGGGACAGAGAAAACAGAGAGAAAACACAGGATTGTAGTTGAAGTTTTCCTGTGTCCCAGCCTGTCAGTGGTCAGGACAAATCTTTCTCTCCCACCAGTCCTGCAGCCACTGAGACCCAAGTAAACACACAGTGGCTTATATTAATTATGAACTGTATGGCCCAATGGCTCAGGCTTCTTGCTAGCTAGATCTTACATCTTAAATTAACCCATTTCTACAAATCTATATCTTGCCACGTGGCTTATGGCTTACCGGTATGGTATCTTTACATCTTGTTTCTCATGGTGGCGGCTGGCAGTGTCTCCTGACTCAGCCTTCCTGTTCCCAGCATTCTCTTCTCTGCTTGTCCTGCCTATACTTCCTGCCTGGCTACTGGCCAAACAGCTCTTTATTTATTAACCAATCAGAGCAACACATTCATAGCATACAGAACATCCCACAGCACAAAGAGAGACTCGGGTAGGCCTGGGTCTTTATCCACTGGCCCAGAACTTTATTCCAAAGATCTATTTATAACCATGCCAAGGGGTGGAGCAAAAGACCTCCCTCTTGCTAGTTAGACCCTTACAAACACCTGGTACCCAGGCCCGGTGCTGGGTACAGCCACTAGGAAACCTAGTGGGCTCCAACAGGTCCCCCTTCTTTATATTTTAAAGGAAAAATTCTTGATGCAACCTCATCAAACTTAAAGACAAACAGGTTAACATAATTCTAATACTAATATTGCTATGCATAGTTACAATTTTCTCAATCTTACATGTTAAAGCAAACTTTTAATATTTCTTGCTAACAAAACGTAGGATAAACTTCTGATGTATACTCCTTAAACTTAAATACTTTCTTAAACCATGGTGCATCAATATCAATAGGTTAACATAACAATTTCTACAAACCTACTCTCAACCTGCAAACTTACTCTTAACCTACAATTTAGAACTATATAAAACATAACATTAATTCACCCAAGTAACACAAAAATATTTTTTAAATTAAATATACTGAGGTATATTAACACTCCCCTTTTCTTTAAAAAAAAAAACCTCTATTTAAACAGTTCCATTATTACATAAACAGTTCTATAAGTAGTTTGTAAGTCATCACTGTTGATAGAGTCTATATGTAAATTCAAACTGTCCCATTGTAATGAAGTCATTACTGTCCATTTTATTTTTTAAGTTCAAAAGTCCAAAAAGTTTTGGTACCATTCCTAAAAGTTCCTTTGAGCGCTCACAGTCAGGGCCTGGCTTGTCAGCTGCCCTTCAGTCTGTGTATAGCTGTCAGAATCGTAATGACTGAAGCAAACAGTTCCAAGTAGAAGTCCCACAACCAAAACGTCTCAGTTCAAGCAAGACTCTCTGCAACCTCGGATTTCAGCTACCGTTGTGCTTTGCAGTCTGTACCCTTCCGTAACCAGTCCCGGACCAGGCTAGAGAGCTTCACCTCATAGCCACACAGGCTCAATGCTCCTTCAGCTGCCATGAGCTGAAACTGTGGCCTTCCCACAGCAACCCTGGCTTTGGGAGGAAAACTCATTACCTGCACCGCTGACAGTCCAAGTGCTCAGCAGACTGGTCCCTGAATCCTCCATACGCTGTCCTGTTGCATGGCTGCCTCGCTGCAGGGAGCTCCGGCTGCAATCAGTCTCTGCAGTTCCCACAGAGCCTCAGGCTGGCTGTTCAGCCTGGGGTACGGTTCTGTTCTCACCTCCATAGCTTCCTGCTTTCCAACGCATCTCAGCGGCCTCTGGAAGCAGTCTGAACTCTCTGCTGTTCACCATGCTGCTCTGCTCGTTCTTCATTCCGCCTCCCCCAGGTGATGCAAACCAATGGGCTTTCTCGGCCATTTGCCTTTCTCTTGGTGTTGTGTCTCAAAGGTTGCAGAATCTTGCTGTTCATCTCTGCAGGGTTTCCCAAATTGCTGCTTGTTGTTAGCCTCTCTCGTGGTTTAGCTTCACAGTCCAAAGCCTGCGGACTCACTCTTGGCTTCTGCTGCTTGAGAAGCTATCACGGTCCACGGGTCTCCGCAGTGGACACTAGTTTCTGCTGCTTCTTTCTGAAGCTGGCAGTCTCTGGAGCTGCTTCTTGCTATTATTGGTGGTTTCTGGAACTGCCAAGTCCATAGTCCACTGTGGACATTGCTCTCCGCGTCCAGGCTGGAAAAACCTACTCTAAATTACTTTTTTTTCACCATATCCTTAAACCTAAGGCCTATATATTCTAAACCTACATTTCTCTGACTCACTTTATACTAAATCTATGACCTATTTAAACCTACATTCTATAAATTTTTTTCTACCCCACCTTACACTTCTAAGTTTTTCCTGCACTACATTGTTATACTCTATCTTCCTTATTTTTTATAGAGAGCAGAGAGAGAGAGAGAGAGAGAGAGAGAGAGAGAGAGAGAGAGAGAGAGAGAGAGGAGTTCCAACGCTGCAGCCATGAGGCATTTCACTGCCTACCTATACACCTGAGAATAAAATACCGTTCGTTGCCTTCATTTTTCAATTCCTTATAGGCATGCCTACACTCGCAACACCCCCTACAGTCCTTTTGCCAAGTCCCTGGTCCTTGTTCATGGTGCCCATCTGTGGGGGACCAGCCTCCACTATTATTTACCCCAAGAACTCTTGAAGAATGAGGGATAAGAGACTTAGAAGTAGAGAAGGGACAGAGAAAACACAGGGTAGCTGTGGGTGGGCCTGGATCCTTATCCATCAGCCCAGAACTTTATTCCAAAGGTCTATTTATAACAATGCCGAGGGGTGGAGCAAAAGACCTCCCCCTTGCTTGTTAGACCCTTACAAACACCTGGTACCCAGGTTCGTGGTCCAATCAACCTCTTGTACAGTCCTGCTGGGTACAGCCACTAGGAAACCTAGTGGGCGCCAACACTCAAGGAAGCAATGGATATTGTCATGTGTAGCCGATGTAAAGGAAAGTGTTAGAGATTTGAGATGACCATGAACCTAAGAGAACCAGATACTGTGCTGAGTGTAATTGGCTACATCCATCCAGCTGAGGAGGGAGACTTGGGCAGATTCAAGCGTGTTGGGCCTCATGATCAGTGACATTATTCTGATGAATGGAAAGATCTATGACATCACAGAGTGGACAGGATTCCAGCATGAGGGAATCTCCTGGATATCCACAGAGTTCCATACCACATCTCAGTTGGCTCTGGGGGACCAGGTACCAGTGGTTGGCAGAGGGCCACCCCAGGATCCCCTCCTGCTGACTACAGGGTTACTTGAGCTGGATCTTTCAAGTACCCCCCATCCACATGTCCTGAGGGAACTTCTTTGCAGCTACTCGTTGTGGCCCGAGGGCCACTGTACCTCCCAAGCTCGACAGCACAGCACTCCAGAGAGAAGACAAACAGAAATGTCGGAAGAAAGTGAGGCAGCCTTTCTAGGGTTGACAGCCCTTCTCCTCCTCAAATCAATGTCAGGAGTCAAAAGGGTTGTGTTCAGCACAGGAGGGAGTTGGACTTCTTAATTTTTAAGTATTTTAAAAAGGGGAAATTTAAAGTTGTCCTTTCAGTACTCATAGGAAGTCCCTAGTCTTTGGTGCCCAGGAACTGATCTTGTCTTCTGACAATACCAAAGAAACAGGAGGTGGCCAGAGCTAAGCCTCTGGGAGGGCCTGTTGTCCGGTCAATATGTTCCTGAGGTGTGGGAACTGGGGTTTCCCTGGCATCTGTCTGCCTCTATCTTATTTGTACTCAGGGCAGATGGCCTGCATGCCTTCTACCTGAGCATATCTTAACTTCTTAGCCCATTACAGAGGTCTTCCCTCTTTACTCTGGCCTACCAGCCAGAAGAGAATAAGAAAGCATAGGACCCTAATTTTGGAAAGACAGATTTCAGAGTAGAAACTGAAAATTTCCTTTACTTTTCATCTTATGAGTAAATCACCTAACTTCAGGCTTGTTATTGGATGGCACAAATTAATAATTTTTAAAAAGTCCTTGGGTAAGGGAGAAGGATAGAGGGGTTTCCCAGAGGCCCTCTTGTGAGCTAAGGGTTTATATTTTAAGTTTGTTGAAATTTTATGTACATAACTGTTTAAAGCCAGAGGATTATCTTTCTGTAAATGTATAATTGTCAACTTGAAAAAAGCAACCTTATAGACCTTACCATGTCTTAAAACATTAAAAGATTGTATGTGAATGTGTTTGCACACACATGCTTATGCATTGAGGTTAGAGGAGAGCTTTCAAGGGTAAGTTCTCTCCTACTCTGAGAGACTGAACTCACATTGTTAGGATTGGTGCCAAGCACCTTTACCTGCTGAACCATCTCTCATCTGAATTTGTTTAGCACTGCTTGTATGTATGTAATTTTAAGGTTGATGACTTGGTATTGGCTAACCAATTAGGGGCCCATTCCTGGGGAAGACTGATTCTCCCTCTGCCAGCAGTTCTTAGTTGTCTGTAGTTCTTTGTCTAGGGATGAAGCCCTGTGAGTTCCTCCTTCCACATCACTGTGTCTATTGGTGTTGGCCTTGCTTGGGTCTTATTCACCCTGCCATATTGTTGGATTATCATGGGTGAAGCATGTCTGTCATTTATAGTAGCTTTCCTGTTTCTCTGGCCTTTACAATCTTTCTGCCCCTTCTCCCATGATATTCCCTGAGCTTTAGGACAGGAGTTGTGTTGTAAATGTAGCCATTGGGACTTGGTACCACCCAGTCAGTTGCTGTCAGCATTTTGAACATTTTTCTGCAATGGTCTCCATCTATTGCAAATAGGAGCTTCTTTGGTGAGGAGTGATAGCTACATAATCTGTGGATATGAGAGTATTTATAGTGCAGTTAGGAATTATGCTGGTTTAGTTAAGTGGCAGTTGTAGGTTCTTCTCTAAGATCCATGGCCTTGCCAGCCCAGGCAGGCTTCCCTCCTGTGTCATCAGGCCTTAGGTCCAATTAGATAGTTGTTGATTATTGCCAAGATATGAGTGGATAATTTATTTTCTTTAGACAATTTTATGTTTAAAAAATGTCAGCATATAAGTGCTGTGGGATAATGCTTTTGTACATTGGTTTAATAAAATGCTCATTGGCCAGTAGCCAGGCAGGAAGTAGAGGTGGAATAAGAGACAAGGAGAATTCTGGGAAGAGGAAGGCTGAGTCAGGAGACGCCACCCAGCTGCTCAAGGAGCAACATGTAATGGGATGCAGGTAAAGCCACAGAACATGTGGCAATATATAGATTAATAGTTATGGGCCAATTTAAGATATAAAAGCTAGCTAGCAAAAGGCTTGAGCCATGGCCATGCAGTTATATGTAATATAAGCCTGTCTATGTTTACTTGGGGGACGTGAGTGGGAGAGATTTGTCCCAACCGCTAGCAGGCCAGGACACAGGAAATCTTCTGACTACATATAAGTAATTCTGTTTCTTCATTTTAATGATAAAATACAAGGGAATGAAAGTTAATTAGCACTTTTTTCCTAAATTCATTTCAGCAGTTTTAAGTTACTCTCTCAGTGTAGTTTTAGAAATATTAAGAGTTTTAGCTATTTTAAATAACGAACAGTCAAGAATGTATATCATAATGACATCAAGACAGTTGCATGCATAAAATTAATATGTAGATCTGGCATGATATTTACATGAGGGTGATTGGGTACTAGCAACTTGTTTCATATATCAAGTACGTTTCCTGTGGGTCCTAAAAGTGCTTGTTGTTCAGATCTGAGCAAGGTTTTGAAGTTTTGATTTATTGTTTGCACTCTGTCCCCGAACTCTTCCTTATTTTGCATGAAACCTTTTCTCAAATGCACTAAAAGTTAAATAAGTGACCTAAAAGCTGTCATTATCTTTGAGATTGTACCTGAGGTCTTGTTAAGTATGTTTGGTAAAAACATTTCTTTTTCTGTAGCTGTATTTAGAGAACTTTCGTCTTTTGGCAATAGAAAGTTCCTTTGCTCATGACTGCTTACTTAATAATGTGATAAAGATCCAGGTGATTTAGTAGAATTTGTAATCAGTTACAAATTGATTATTATTGTTTATGTACAAATTGAACAATTGCCTTTATACAAAATAAAAAGATAATCTGATGCTTTGATAAAATTGCATTTAGTCAGAATTGTTCTGGCCTTGACTTTTTGGCAAGGTAAATTTTTAAGAATTTCTTCTTACTGAATTTTGGATCCTCTAGCACAGTGTTTCTTAACCTTCCTAATGCTGCCACCCTTTAATACAGTTCCCCCAATTGTTATGGTGACCCCCAATTGTTAAAATTATTTTGTTGCTAGTTCTTAACTGTAATTTTGTTAGTTATGAATCATCAGGTAAATATCTGATATGCAGGATATGTGACTACTGTGGAAGGATCATTTGACCCCCGAAGGGGGTTGAGAACCACGGCTCTAGCACAATCAGGCTATAGTAACTCCTGTCTGAAATACTAGCTACTCTGCAGGGTTGCTTGAATCCAGATATTTGGGATCAGCCTGGCCAATATAGTGAGACTCCATCTCAAAAAGAAAAAAAAAAAACTCTGACATACAATAAAGATTTTAGTGGGTTTTCTAATAACAACAAAGCAATATTACTTGAAAATATTTAATGACAAATAAGTAGAATCTTATTATTTATTATTCTACTAGAACTACTAAAGAATCAATGTAGGTTCAACTCAGCACATTAAAAGGACGGTTCAACACAATCTGCCTATTTTCTAATATATTTGTATTAGTATATTTTTCTACCCCTGGTAGATTTTTTGATAATGATAAAGTGATTATAAAATCAGATCACAGCTTAATCTTTCTGTTTTTTAAATTATTTACAGGAGAGGGCTGCTCACAATTTATATGGCCAACTTGGTAAGTAAAGTTTTTTTTTTTTTAAATGGAAGAAGGAAAACCTTGACTCTGAGACTGTTCCCTGTATGTTTCAGAGGCTAGCGTTGAATGGCTGGGAGAGCTTAATATCATCTGGTACATTTCTGTCACAGAGACTTTCACTTATTGGAGAAGGGAATTAACTCATTGCCATATGCCCTTTGCAATTCTTCTTTTCTAACTTTAGATCTTTGTTGGGTTACATGATGGCACCTGTATATTCAGCTCTCCCACTCCCTATTTATTTTGTATTTTGCCTATGCTGTTGTTTTTAATAGGAGAAATGATTTAAGGATTAGTTGTCATGATAAACCTTTAATGTTAAAATAGTAGCACTACTAATCTTTAAACACAAGTGTATTAAGATAATCATCTAAATTCCCAAAGAATGAAATCAGTGTCATGTGGTCTGGATTATAGTCCACATATAATCCAGATGCTGCTACCATCTTCACCAGTTCACTTTTTAAAAGCATTTTTAATAGTTAATAGTTGATAGACACCATTAGGTATAGTTTCACTGAGAATACATAATTTTTTCTGGAGATAAGCTCCTGAGTTGTGTGACAAGGCCATCCATTTCAAGTTATGTTTTCTGTTACCTTTCTTGCCAGTACCTGGCAAAAGCCTCTTCAGGAAGGAGTGGGTTCTTCTGGCTCTTGGTTTGAGGGCATACAGTCCGTTACACTGCGGAGGGCATGGTGGCAGCAATGCTGGGCAACTGCTCTGTCATATGGTGTTTACTGTCAGGAATCAGAGTGAGATGGGTTTTGGTATTCAGCTTGCTTTTTCCCTTCCTCATTTTGATTCAATTCGTGACCCCTAAAATATGAAGTAGATTTGCCTTCCTCAGTTAAATTTCTCTGGAAACATCTTCGCATACACACTCAGAGATACATCTCCTAAATGACTCAAATCCAGTTGTGCTAATAGTCCATCACATGTAGAAGTTCATTTCAGTGATGAAACAGTTCAGCACCATGCTACTGTATTTGAGCTGACTATGCTGGATGCCGCTAACTTTACGAACATCTACTGTCTAGCGAAGGAGTTCCAGTGAAATAATAATGAATGCAAAAAAATGTAAACTGTGTGTGCCATGGGAGCTACAGTAAGAGTGGCACCAAACTGTTGTGTGGGAGTAGGGGCCTCATCCTTTTTGTGTCATTCTACCCATATCTGCCCATGTAGAGTGAGACCTACCTGCAAGGTCCATGTGATGTGAGAGATGTCATATGTCAACAAAGCCTAGGGTCTGAAGTTGGCTAAGTTATTTAAAAATATCTACTGTAGGAACTCCAGTGTTCCTAGCTCTTCTAATTGCAATGAAAAAGAAGTTCCAGGACACCAGGAGAGCAGAGACCAATTAAAGGATTAATTTTTTTGTCTTTAGTCTTTTTGAACAAAGACTTCTACTCTGTAAGCTCTGTCCAATTAGGTTCTTTTACTGTTTTATGTCTCATTGTCTTATAACCACCTAAGCAGAGTCTGACTTGAGTAGAATTTGAGAAGTATATGCTGAATTAACAATAATTTGCTAGATACAGAATTCTAAGCTGGCAGTGACCTAAAAATAATAATCCTGTTTTTGTTCTGTGCAGACACCTTTTGGAGTCTGTTGTCAGTCTGGCTTTACTGTTTAAGGTAATCTCTTTTTCCCTCAGTTTTTAAGATTTTCTTTTGAAGAATTTATCCTGGCAAGGTTGTTGGTGTTTTGAAATCAGGACTTAGTTTGCTTTTTTAGTTAAAAACTGCTTTCTCTTGGTCTCAGTATTCAAACCATATTTTCTTCTCCATGTTTTCTCATTCACTTTTCAGTCTTTTTCCACTTTTTCATCTCAGCTGACTCCTGATTGTATTTCGTATCCTTGCCTCGATTTAATTGATCTGTTTACCTGTGTGTGTATATTGGGAACTGGAATCTAGGATATTGTTTTTAATATGCTCCTTGGTCCACTTTAGCATTCACTTTGAGTGATGGTTTTGTAACTTTAAAAAGATGATATGTATCAGACATAATAAAATCTAGAAAAACATATAAAATCAGTCAGTATATTTCTTCTTTCTCTCCCCATCTCCAGGAGGGGCTTGCTGTGTAGTCCAAGCTGGCCTGAAGGATACTATGTATTCCAAGCTGGCCCTGAATCCTTAATTCTTCTGCCTTAGGCATCCAAATGCTGTGGTTCTTGGCATGGACCACACCTGGCCATACCACTTTTTCCATTGTTCATTGTTTATACATTTTTCAGTTCTTCATATGATGATTTTATAATAGGACTTTTTTATGACTAGAAAAAATAACATATTCAGTCTTTCCTTTTGCGTTATTGGTCAAATATATATTTGAAATTATAGGTAGTTGGAATAGTTAAAATTGTAATTGAATGTGCAGGTTTACTCTGTTTCAAATTAAAGACATGGTGGTGGCGCATGCCTTTAATCCCAGCACTCGGGAGGCAGAGGCAGGCGGATCTCTGTGAGTTCAAGGCCAGCCTGGTCTGGCCAAGTGAGGTCCGGGAAAGGTGCAAAGCTACACAGAGAAACCCTGTCTCAAGATAAATAAATAAATGAACAAACAAATAAATAAAAATAAAAAAAGACAAATTCTAAAACATACCCAGTTATACAATTTCTATTAGGAATGAAGACTTCATAACATTTTGATGTTGATACATTTACAGTAATTGTAGTTGTCTTCACCCCATTTTCTTGACAAGAGAGAACTTGTATCTAAGCTAGGTCTAGAGCAACACCTGGCTCTCTCCTTACCACTTTAAATGTCTGCTGTTAGGAAGAACTTGCCTGCACCTTTTCAGGACATGGCACATGGACATTTCTATGTGTTAGTATGGCTTCTGAGCCTTTGTCATAAGTTGGAATGGTAGTGTATTGATGGAAAGCACACTTTCATGGGCCACTAGCAATCAGTTGTCTGTAACTAGAAGCAACTGGAAAATGAATGAATGAATGAATGCATTTTGATAAACTCAAAGTAAATATCTACTGAACTCAACCAGCACTAAGCTGGGTCCCAAAATGTCTGTGCTGTTCACAAAAAGTGAAATGTGACATATAAATCAGAATGTAATGTGGTAGTGATTTAATATCTCATGGTTAGTTTTGCAGATTTTATGAAAAAATGTGACTTTGAACAGATTGTGTAAGTTTTTTCTTAAGACTTGGAAGGATCTTATGCCTGTTTGCCCTTGTTATCCTCCCTCCTCTCTTTTCTGCTTCGTTCATACTGCCCCCTCTGGTGAAGCATGACAAGCATACATCCTCTGTGGGACTTGGTATCAGCTCTTCTTGATCTCCAGTATCTGCATATCTTGCTGTTTCACATTTTTGAGACTGCTGAAATGTCACCATTGTAAGGGCTCTCATACCTATTCCACATAGAATAGCAGTCCCCTCACATGTGTGCAACCTAGCATGTGCATTTTACTTTTTTCCTGTGGAATTTATCAACATTTGATGTTTCCCCCTTCCTGTTTTACTGTCTTCCTTTCTGGGCATTTAAGCTCCTGTAAGGTTTGGGCGTTGCTGCACTGTGATTGGAGAAGTGCCTGGTGAGTACTTTGTGCTGTAAGTTGCTGAATGGATTTGTTAGATGAAGTGTTCATCAAAAGGAATAATTTTCAGAAGGGATTTATTTCAAACTTTGCTGTATTTGACTTCTGTTAGTATGATATTTTGATTAAAAGATTATAAATACTAAAAGTTGGTGGTTGTGGGCCTCAGGTGAAACTGAGTATGAACACTTCTGTTTTGAGCTTTGGAGAAGGAGGAGGCCTTGAAGACAGTTGTGCCACAGACACATGTTATTGTTGGCCTTGGGATTTCGTTTTTACCTTCCCGAGTGTCACCAAGTTGTGACTAAAGGTTGGGGTAAGGCAGGAAGGATAAGAAATATATTGAGCATTTACCATATGATAGATGCTCTAAGTTGGGATTGCCAAATTAGATCAGTTACTATTTTAGCCAGTCCACAGAACCACAAAATTTAATGCACTAGTGTGATGACTTGACCATGTCATGAGAATGCTTGTACTATGTAATTAGGTGTAAATGTTGATAGTTGTTTGAGGTGGTGTTGCAGGCAATAGGTAAAGAATTGTGAACTCTACCTGGGGACATCTCTGCTGATGTTTTCTTTGTAGCACAGGGTTGGCTCTCCTGATGTTTGCATTGTAGAAATGTTCTCCTCTGAGGTCCTTTGTAGCTAATCTCAATACTGATGATATTTGTCACAGTAAGTTTTAGTTGTTAAAATACAGATTTGTGTAGCTTTAATAATAAGCATTAAAAAAACAGACTTACAGCAGTAGAACTAATATTTATTTAATTCTAATCTGTTTAAAATATTTTAGAGTGGAAATGTATACTTAAAAATACTGCTTTCTAGATTTCCAAATTGACAGTGTATTATTTGACAAAGGTCAGATTAATAAAAGGCATATTAAAAATTATAAAATAAATAATCAAATATTTTCTCTGGCTTACTCCCAAAAGAACAGCAGTGAAATGATGGAAAATTTTCTGATGCCAAAAGCAGTTATCCACATGAGTGCCAGCTGCTAAGATTCTGCTTTGCCACACTGATTTAGAACACATAAGCTATGCTTACATTCACATGAGTTTTATTATGTTGGTTGTGCAAGTGACTAAGGTTTCTAGTCTGTCAAGATCACCATATGCATCAGGTGTTGTAAGAGATGTCGTCTTACTTTATTTTTAGCTTAATTCTAAGAAAAAGTATTTCAGACATGAAAGTTTAAAGTTTCCAAAAGGACCTGTAGAGAAGGCTATTTAAAGTCTGATATTCTTTTTCTTAGAATTAATCTGAAACCTAAAGAGTAAGACTTGACATCTCTTACCACACCTGGTTAGCATATGATGATTCTGAATGACTTCCAAAAGGAACCTTTGTTTTACAATTTCATTTATGCCACCAATCATTTAATAGTGTGTTCATTTTAAAATTATAAGCATGTATATATATGTATATATATATATATGTATGTAGACTCCTATAGCATTCACTTTTCAATGTTAAGCACACAGTGTCTTTGAATAGAGCATCTGTATTTAATATTTTAAACATAAGGTTTGCAAATGTTGATTCAAGTTTTATTATAAGACCACTTCAGTAATTAAATTTAACAAATATTCATTGTCAGCTGTGCTGGGCATATAAGGATAAGAAAGATTGTGAAATAGTTGGAGAAACTTGATAGATGAGCCCAAAAGAAATACAGTGATAAACATTATCTCAAATTACTCCTTTAAGCCTCACCTTTTGTGCCATATGCATCAAACATTCATCTAGTGGTTTAAACCAGAAACTCAAGAATTTTAACACTTTGTTTCCCTTTATACTCCTGGTCGAATCCACCAGGAAGTCATACTCTACTCACATCTGTTCTGGACTTTATCATCTTCCTTCTAGCATAGTTGTAACCATCGTGTAAGATCTCTCTTCTCTCATGAGCATCCAGTAGCATGGCATCCTGACAGTCCCTGCATTCTGTTGTCTACACAGCAGCTGCATGTTTAGAAATGGTTTGGAGCATGTTGATGCTATACTTGAAATTTAGAATGCCATGCTGCTCTTGCCAAACTCAGATACCTTCCTGTGGCTCCTGAGGTCCTTTGCCACTGCTTTTTCTAATTTTTCTTTTCCTTTGTTTCCCACCCCCCCTTTCTGTTAATATTCAAGGTCTGTTAACTCCTTACACTCATTTATCTTTTGATTTGGAAATCTGTTACTCCATATTTTTTTGTGACTGGTATCATCTGATTTACATCTCAGTCCAGTATCAGCTGCTACTAGTTAAAGAAATTTTCCTTCACTTCTCTAACTCATACTCTTTTCATATTATTCTTAATATTTTAAAAATTTTGTGTATGTGTGCGTGTGTGCATTTGCCCGTCCAGTGATGTACATGTCTAAGTAAAAGGACAACTTTTGAAAGTCAGTTCTCACATTCCATCATATGGGAGCTTAGTATCAAACATCATCAAGCTTGGTGGTAATTCAATAAATAATTATGACTATAGCTTGAGAGCAAGTACTTATGAAAAGTTCTCTGGGTGTGAATGAATAAAGGCTAAGAAGGTAGGCATTTTTAGATCATGTTTTCTGGTGAGAGGATAAAATGTTTTGGAATGTGAACAAACATTGTTTTATATTCTAGGGAGATTATGACTTTGGGAGATAATTTTGTTCTCTGCTTCTTGTCCTGTGTGGCTGCTTGGATAATTTCTTCATTCTAGGAACTTTATGGATAGAGATTGAAATCTGAGGCCAGTAGAGGACCTATTCTGATTGGTTTGGCAGTTTACTACAGGGTCAGCTGGACCTGCATTGAAAAAAGGTGCTATTTTTCTCTTGGGCATGCATTGTTATCATACCTAGTCTTTGTGTATCTTTGCTTTCTGCTTGGCATGGGGAGATAGTAAAGATGCATATGAAATGAAAAAATCAAATGTAATGAAGCTCATTAATATGAAATAAATGAATCTAAAAGAAGCTGATGTAAAGAAGAATTGTATATGGGATATAAGTAAAAACAACAAAGAAAATAGTACAGGAGGTCAGAAAGGAAAGACAAAAACCCCAAAGCAAACAAACTGACCCCCCCCCAACAAAACAAAACAAAACAAATGGAGAAACAGTCTCTGTTGACAGGTTAAAGAGCATGTCAGGTTGGGATATTTGTCCTTCCAGAACTCACATCGACATTGAATTGCATCCACAGCACTATGAAGGTATTTTAGGTCATGAGAGCCTTTCCCTCAGCAGTAGGTGAGGGCCTTACTGAAGGATTGGGCTTGTGGGCGTGGATTTGCTCCCTGTGTGCTTCTCTGTGTCCCTTCTGTTGTGTGTGTGCTGTGTAATGTCTTCTGCTATATTATGAGGTGCCAAGAAGGTCCTTTCCAGTGGCAGTAGTTTTTTATTTTTGGCAGTATAATTTTCATACATTTCTCCCTTCCCTTTCCTCCCTTCAAACCAGCCCATGTGCCCCTCCTTGCTCTCTTTCAAATACATGGTCTCTCTCTTTGCCCACTAGCTGTTATTGCATGCATATATGCATGTGTATATACATAGATATTGCTAAATATAACCTGATCAGTGCATGCAGTGTCCCTTGTATGTATGTTTTCAGGGCTGACCGTTTGGCACTGGACAACCAATTGGTGTGCTCTTCCCCGGGGAAGGCCACCTCTTCTGCTTACAGTTCCACAGTGAGGCTTCGTGGGCATTTCTCTGGAATGTCTGTCCTTGTTGTCCTTGTTCAGGCTGTTTAGGCAGTTATGTTGGTGATACTTTATATGTGTAGTTTCTGACATTCCAGGGAGACACAGTCTCACTCCCGGATCCTCTGGCTCTTATAATAATCTTTCTGCTCCCTCTTCTTCAATGTTCCTCGAGCCTGAGGTGCGGCAGTGTTTTGTAGAGGTATCTTTGGAGCACGGTGCTCCACAACTCCGCATTTTGAGTGGCTGTGGTTTTCTGTAGTGGTTTCCATGTGTTGCAGAGCTTTTCAGCACTAGAACGTTGAGCCAGTAAATTCCTGTTCATTATAGATGGCCAGTGTTGGGTTTCTATCAGAGCATTACAGAAGGCACTGAACAAGAGTTGCATGTCCTCATCACTGTGGGCAGCCCTTGGTGTCCTGTGCCCAGTTTGTCTCCACAGACGCCCTCTAAGGAACAGGAAAACGCAGAGTCCTTTTTACTAGCTGCTGAACATGAGTGTTTCACTTCTCTCTTTCGCATTCCCTGATACAATCCTCCATTGGAGGTATTGGGGTTTCTTGCTACAGCTCCTGAACCCTCTGACCTGGCCCTTGGGAGTGAAGGAGGAAGGGAGGAGCTACATTTTCTTTTTCCTGTGGTGTTGGGTTATGGAAATGTTAGGAAAGGGTTAAAAGGAAAATTAACATTTCATGGGTGTAACAAACAGGGTTACAGGGGTGTGTGTGTGTGTGTGTGTGTGTGTGTGTGTGTGTGTGTGTGTATAAAACTTATCTAAATGTACTCGTAATTGTAGAGTTTATTCTTCTAACTGCTATAAAGTTGTTAAAAATTCATTTTTACAGCGTCAAAAATTTCTCCAGCATTGTAGAGTTTTTCCATGCTCTAGCAGTAAAATATAGTCAACTTTTGCTAGTACAGTTTTGGGATAATTTGAAATACCAAGTAATTTATTTGGCCATTGCTACTATACTGTATGTCAGGTGGCTTTTAAATTCTCTGTGTTAATGAGATAAAGAAGCAAACCATATTGGGATAAATTTTATTGACTGACAAACATATTTCCTTATTGGAGTGAACAACAGAATGCCCTTGTGTTCTCCTGACACCTCCTCTGGTTTCACTTGTCAAATTATCCAGCTAGGTTTTGTGTGGACAGAGGCTGTGCAAACACTCTGTCTCACATGGCAGATCTGTAGCCTCATAGAAAGACCTACACATTCACTTCCGTTCTTGCTGAGAGAGCATGGGCTGAATTCAGTTCTTCTGCATTGGTCATTCATGGCCGTCTAGAAATAGTGCTGTTGTGGCAGGGGAGAAGTCCCTCAAGGAGAATGGAGGTGTTCCAGCTCACATGACAGCAACCAGAAAAGAGTGAAGCATTTAAGAGCATGGCTGGGAGTAAGATGAATTCCAATTTCAGTTCTGTCTCGGTATTTCTGTGATGTCATGAATCATTCCCTGAAGTAAGAAAAGAAGAGAAAGTACATTTGCTTATCCACAGAACAATAATTTTAACTGCTTTTGAAGTATATATGGATAACTAATGCACATGCATCGAGATACAGACACACAGAGACTCTCTCTCCTCTCTCTCTCTCTCTCTCTCTCTGTCTCTCTCTTTAAATTCCAAAATGCACCAAAGAAGAAATAATGTATAGGTGGCTAGCATTGCAGACTCCTATTTATAATATGAGGTCAATATTTCAAAACAGTTGCTGATTTGAACATGCTGAAGATATATACTTTCCTGAACTTAGATATTCACTTTTATAACACTGTATTCTTTAACTAAATCTGAATAAAACAAGTTATTGCTAATGAAAATTTTAGATTATAATTTACTCAATACATGTTTGGCAGGTGTGTAGACCAGGACTAGCAGATGATTCTCAGTAGCAAGGACTAATGCTATACTTAATTCTTTATTTCCCTCTCCCTGCGTTCCCTAAACAGTCCACAAAATACTCAGGAAAGGTGTACATTTTCCCTTAATTTTTATTTTTTGTTGTAGAATACGATTTTTTTCTTCATTTTTCTTTATTAAGAAAT